>NC_133666.1:598932973-599232973 GCF_037893015.1 Macrotis lagotis | reverse complement strand
TACAAAAAGAAAACCATGTACCAATACTCCCTCCACTTTGGTTTTGGTTTGTAGCCTTTTCAAGTTGAAGAGTTTGCCATCGGTGTGGTAGCTGACATTAAGGCTGTATTCATCCTCAGTAAAGGCCTTTAATAACAGGCTGTAAACATGATGCTAAAAAGCATGGGAGTAAGGACACATTTTTGTTTTACTCTATTGGTGACCAGGAAATCTCGAGAGAATTGTCCACTATCCAGAACCTGGGCCATGCATGCTGTCATGAAATTTATGTTCAATACTGATAAACTTCTCTGGGTAACCAAATTTTGACATAATTTTTCCATAAACCCTCATGACTGATGGTATCAAAGGCCTTGATCAGATTTACAAATGTTATATAGAGACCTCTATTATGTTCCTGACATTTTTCCTGGATTTGTTGAGCACCAACAGCCTCCATTATCCATCTCTATAAAGGTAAAGGGAATAGATTTTTCTGTGACAATCACAGGGATATTTCTCTTTTAGTCATTGCTGGTAATATTCTTGTCAGAGTCCTTCTCAATACACTGATCTATCTCCTGGAAGAAGTCACTTTCCTGAGAGTCAACGTGGTTTCAGAAAGGGTGGAGGAACAGTTGAGATTGTACTTGCTGCCTTAACAGTTAGAACTATCCAACACAGCGTGAGCTTACTTTGACTATTTAGGCAGCGATTTACTGAAAACATACAGAGGGAATGACTAAAGTTTTTCTGACATACCATCCAAAGCTGAGACACTGACTAGTTTTAGGCAAAAGGAGGCTAGGTACCTTTAATTTTTATGAAGTCCAGTGTCAAGTTGTAGCTTACAATATGGTGCAGCTGTTCTGGGGTGTTAAAGAGGAGTCCTGTGTGCCCTTCATATTTATGAAATTTTTTGTGTGGGTAAAGAAAACAGGAAAATGTGAAGTAGGGAGCCAAAAGAGAGAGACAAGTTTTTAATTTGATTTTTATCAGAAATAGATTCTTCCACTTTTTCATGATAATTAAGCATAATAACGCAAGTCATTTGCCAGTAATATTTCCTGTTTCTTTTTGTTCTTAGCCTCATTCAGAATGACACATTTAACCCTGTACTTTGCATTCTACAATGAACTGCAGTGACAATCAAATCCACTCCAGTGGCACTTGAGACAGTTTCTTCCACTTGTTCTCATCCAATGATTTGAAGGTCATTCTATCCTTTGCCAATTATTTTTTTAAAACTGATCAAGTCCAGCAATAGTCTTAGGAACAGGAAATCCATGGGAAAAAGAGTTAACTTATGGTTCTTGTGGATAAAAATATAATAGAAATTTCCTTATTGTTTTGGCAGCATTTTTGTTAGTGAGAGAAGGAAACTGATAGGAAGACAAATACATCAGGAAGTTCACTTACTCATTTTAAACAAAGGTTCCACAGATGTTTATTCTGTCTTCCCATCTGCTAACCTCATTAGCTAGAATATGAAGAGCAAAGGGGGACTTCATAGAGCATATTTGACACGAAATAACTTATTTGAAAACTCTAAAACCTGCCATCAGAGATTGTCTGCTACTACTCATACACTTCTCCATTCTCTTGTTAAGTATATGAAAAGGAGGTTTTGTGTTCCACATTCATTTTCTGCAAGTGTCCTTTTAGCTAGGTGGATAGAGTGAAGAGCCTGAAGGAAGTCAGGAGGAACTGAGTTCAAATTCAGAGTCAGACACTTTCTAGCTGTGTGACCCTAGGCAAGTCACTAATCTTTGTCTGTCTCAGTTTCCTCATTCATCTATAAAATACCTCTTGGGATTAAGAGAATACATAATATTTATTTAGCACTTTGTAAACCTTAGAGTGTTATATAAAATGTTAGAAAACAAGAAAATCAAAAGAAATTCCAAACACAATTGACAACTTTGTGAGCCCAGACACTCATAGCAAAATGAATGAGTCAGGAAAAGGAAGAGCTAAAAGTTCAGCAAACAAAAGCAAGGCAGAGAGAGGGGGACTGCATTCTGATAGCATAAAAAAAATCAAAATTTTGGAAGGTCATATTGTAGGTGACCCAGTAGATAGAGTACCAGCCCTAGAGTTAGGAGGACCTGAGTCAACATCTGATCCTGAGCAATTCACTTAGCCCTCATTCCTTCCTCCAAAAAAAAAAAAAGAAAATCTATTTGAGATTACCATTCTTTAGGAGCATGTAGAACTTGAGAAATGACTGAGAAAACCTACAGATGCTCCAGGAGCTGATGGGAGGCAAGCAAAATAAGGTTTATTGCCCTTTAGTGCAATCTATACCCCAAAGAGAAGGAAAACTTGATGTTGTCTATTGCTACCTTAGGGTACTCTTCAGAGTCCCAGTGACCAGAGTAAAGGAAACTTTGAAGTTCTCAGGTTTAATGGCATTTTTTGGTCATTAAATTTGCTTAACATTCATTGTCTAGTCAAGGGAGACCTGGAAAGCTACAGACTCAGAGGCTACTATTTCACTGAAAGAATAGATAATACTGATTTATTAAAAGCTTTTCATACAGTTTCCACAGTCTGATAACAGTAAAAAGGTGGATTTATCTTGCAGAAGAGTGGAGAGGTCAGACAAGTAGCAGATAACACACGGTAGAGACTATTTGAGACCTGTAGTAGTCATGTGTTTCTCCTCATGTGCTTCATCACCAAATTTCTGTAAATATATGTTCACTTTCCCCTCCATTAAAATTCTATGCAATGACTCAAGTTTATGGGCGAATTATTATATTTTGATTATTCCTTCTATTGAAATGTTTTTCCTTGCCTCTGACTTCTTTTATAATAAGTCCTTTATGTTTAAGAGTCAGTGTTGTAATTGTGATCTATCTGTGTAAATGGGAAGCATGTGAACAGGGACTTGGGAGCAGGACCACTAGAACCCTGAGACTTAGTTGTAGCTCCTGCTCTGGGGATCTACTCTAAGATGCTGGAGTGGGTGCAGAAAAGAAAATCACTAGTTTGCCTGTGTGATGGACCAAACAACAGAACAGACTTTCAGTCCAAGATTAAGGGAGTTGATGCTTTGAGATGGTGCAACAAATTATGATTATTCCCTTCACTCTACTTCTCTACCTCTCTCCTCCACCTCAACCAAGCCTACCAGGATAGCATTAGTTTTTGTTTGTTTTTGTTTTTAGATAGCCACCTACTGCCTTCCCTTTCTTTTGAATCGAAGAATGTGTTTCCCTAACACTTTCTGAGAAGTCCTATAAGGGATGGTTGAAAGGCTCCCTCTCTTACCCTAGGACAATTGGTTATATTGCACATAGTCCATCTCCCTTTTTTTTTAATTTAATTTTTTCCAGTTGCATGCAAAAATAGTCTTCAATATTTATTCTTTTGCAAACATCCACATTTTTCTTACCCTCACTTCCTTCCCATCTCCCTATGGCAGCAGACAATTCCATATTAGTTATTTTGTGAAAAGGAATCAGAACTGAAATGGGGGAGGTAAGAACCATGAGAAAGGAAGAAAAAAAATAAAAGAAGCTTAAAAGTGAACATAGCATATACTTTGCTCTGCATTTAGATTCTATAGTTATTTTTTTTTCTGAATGTGAATGGCATTTTCCCATAACAGATCTTTCATCATTATCCTTGATCACTGAGTAACTGAAAGGAGCTACATTCACCATAGCTGCTAAAGTTTCATTTAGTCTATTGAACCTGGTGAGCCATAGTTGATTTTGGATCTCTGCATTTTTTGCTTTTTACTTTTTCTCCCTCTAATTATAGGTGACTAAATTGTGATTCTGTGATATGGGATTGGGGAAAAGATTCCTCCAGAAGTAGATGGGCTATACTTCAGAAAGAATCTCTTCTTCTACTAAAATACTGTAACACTTCTTGGAGAGTCTAATGCTCAAAAGGATGATTAGATTAACTTCTGCTCTTGCTATCCAGAAGACAGGCCTGTAAGGAATTGTCTGGATGGTACAGAGCCAAGATGAAGATGAAATATAGAGAAGCAGTTTCAAGTGTCAACTTCCCATGAGGGTATCATAGTTTTAAATTACCATTACACGCTTAAGTTTTTGCCAGCATATATGAGGGTGTGTGTGTGTGTGTGTGTGTGTGTGTGTGTGTGTGTGTGTGCATAAAATAAATCTTTCCTATACCTGATCTCCATTGTACATGCATTATACTTCTACACCTTTTTCGGGATACTCTAGACATCATCTAACTTTTAAGTTTTAAATGATTCTCTATGGGAATATAGGGGAGGATTGTAAAGAGGAAAAGAGTAATTTAAGAAAAACAAAACAAAGCACAAAAGTTTCTCTTTAGGGGAAATTCCTCCAGGATGGAACATGGTCTATGTGCCTGAACCCAAAGAAAAGAGCCCCATAGTGATAGGGAGAGAGTTCTCCAGATCTTCTGAGCACAACAGGGGTTGTGTATTGTTACAATTAGCTACATTGATCAAATTATCTGGACTATTAATTACAAACCAATCATGATTATTTACAAATTTGACTTTATCACATAGGACATACACAAGGACATTTCAAAAATACTCACATATATTCAATCACACTGTTCTCAAGAGTGAAAATGATTTTTGAAATGCTAATAAATATCAAATTATTATTCATTTAATATTTATTTCATCCTTTCATTCCTGCTTTGTCTTATAATTTGCATAACTTTGTATAAGTCTACATGTTTATACTTTATAAATATTCACATTGTGAGTGTGTCTTCAGATTTTTTTAACTTATAGGATGCATCATCAAAAAAAAATTTGAAGACCACTGATGTGATGTTTGTCCTTCATCCTCAAAGAAGACCATGACATGACAAGCATATGAATTGGATTTGAGTGACAGAGTGCTGTTCTAAGTCATCAACCTCATTTTCTCCTCCAGAATCATCTGGGTCCATTGACCATATCTAAATAAGGACAATTGGAGATGGCCCTGGATATAAGGCAATCAGGGTTAAGTGACTTGCCCAAGGTCACAAAGCTAGTAACTATAAAGTGTCTGAAGCAAGATTCAAACTCTGGTACTCCTGTCTCCAAAGTCAGTGCTCTGTCCACTACACTACCTAGCTGCCCTGGTAGAACACTGGTCTAAAGAAGTAAGGGAGGAAGGAGATTTCATTAGTTATAGACAAAGAAAGATAAATATATACAAGAATGCCCTTAGAGGCTAGTAATTGTAATGTCAGGAGTTGTCTTGATTGGAGGACAGAGCCTTTCTATCTGGAACAGAGAGGTGAAAAACTAGATAGCAGAGGGTCAGGGTGGGAAAACTATGATGATTTCTCTATTTCTGTATGAGGTTTTTCTCTCACAGAATGTTTTGCAGAGTTTTAGACCCCTTTACCCCCCCTCATTAGCACTGTGGATTGGATCCTTTTCTTCCTTATGAGTCCTGGATGCAAGATCAAGAATGCAAGATGAGTGAAACCACAGTGAGAGAGGAAAGGATCTGTCATTGAAATGTAACCAAAAATGCAATCAGATTACCCAGTGGTAAAAATTAGTATAAAAGAGTAGGTAACTTCCTGCTTTCCTTCTCCTTACCTTCTTGGATATAGACACCATAGGACTTGGGAAGAGGACTAGAGGACTTGGGAGTATTTCTTTGTATGTTCTGAATTTGCTTTTGGTTTTGGAAGTTTCCTTTCTTTTCCCTTGGGAACAAGAGGAGTAAGGGTGAGGCCTGATAGACAGGAAAGAGGAAACTGATTTTTAAAAATTATTATTTTTAGGTTTGTTGGCACTGAATTCTTAACTCAAGAGAAAGAGATAAAAAGGGA
Source organism: Macrotis lagotis (assembly GCF_037893015.1). Classification (NCBI taxonomy): domain Eukaryota; kingdom Metazoa; phylum Chordata; class Mammalia; order Peramelemorphia; family Peramelidae; genus Macrotis; species Macrotis lagotis. Next base: position 599,227,192 of record NC_133666.1, on the reverse strand, counting down.
ATTGTTGATTTATGAGATTATAAATTGGGGCAGGTTCCCCTTGGTTCTTTAGGTATTTACTATAAATCATGATGTCTGTGTAAAGTGAGACTAAAATAAGGCACAGTGAGTGTTGGGTCAAACTATACAGAAAGCACAGAGAAAAGTGGTGAAGGTGTGGGGGGTCAAGGGATGAAATAGAATGGTAAGAGCAAGTGGAAAATATAAGGAAGAAGATGGAGAGACATGGACATGGGAGCACAAGAGGTATGGACCCAATGAAGATAGAAGAATTTAAGGACAGGGCAGTGAGTAGGTGTTTGAGATCTCATTTTATACTTCTTTGCAGAGAAACTCGTATCTTTATAACCTTGGGGTTAGGTCATTAACATATCCAAATTCTTTCTAAGTTGTTGATAAAACATTAACATTATTAAAGTTAAAAAATCCATGTAATCTCAAAAATTGTCAGCACCTCTCTGTGTTTTGATGATTTCAATGAGGATGTCTGGAACTTGTCTGAGATTTATAATCATAGATTCAAAAGACCCTAACAGCAACACTTAGATGGCTTTACTGATTTAGCAGCTTCTACCAGGATATGAATTTTGCTTAATATATGATGCAATTTGTAAATTATGCTTCTCTGATCCTTGGGACAGTTTGTACTTGACTACCAGGACTTTCTTAGCAGTCTAATTTCCTTCCTTTGCTATTTTATACTGGCTACTCTTGTTTGTGAGAATAAATCCCCAGATCTAAAATAGTTTTAGAATTTATTAGGTCATTTGGTAGAGGAAGAGTTCATAGGAAGGGAGGTATGGTTTCCTCTCCAAGTTCTGGAATGTTTACATTAATTTGGATGTTGACAAAGCTTTCTGCCTAGGAATCAATCCTCTGTAAAAAAGTAATGAACATGATCACCTGAAGGGAACCCAAACACAAACTTGGATAAACCCAAAGTAAATCATGGTTATGGTAATCCCAAACAAGAACATTTAGGGTGGATTCAGATTACTTTTAGCATTGTAGCCTTCTTAGAAAATTACTGGAATCAAGTGACATTCTGGGTGCAGGCAAACTTTAATGACATAGGGTTGAATTATTTTAAGTAGTATAATTTTCCCCAAACAATATAATAAATAATTTCTCCCAATCTACTTAGATTCTGTGTGTGTGTGTGTGTGTGTGTGTGTGTGTGTATTTGGGTTGTAGTTAGGAAGAGTGGAACAAAATACAATACATTTATATATATATATACATATATATACACATTCAGGATAAACAGGAAATGAGAGAAATGTCACTAGAATTTAAAAGATGAGGAGAAAAAAATTCTGGATGTGGGGAACACCCAGAGAAAATTCTGGGAGCAAAGAGATAGATGGGGTTTTGTTCATTGAATATTAAAGAGGTCAATGTCACTGAAATCAAAGAGTGTATGAGAAAATAAGGTGTAAGAGTGGAAGGTTAGGAAGAATCTAGGACTTTGAAACAAAATAGGCCATTCTGCATTTGATCCTGGATGTGATAGGGAATTTGTTTTTAAGTCTTTTTCAGTCCTGTCTTACTATGACTTTTGGACTTTTCCTGGCAAAAAAATACTGGAATGGTTTGTTGATTCCTTCTCTAACTCATTTTACAGTTGAGGAAACTGAGGCAAACACAAGTGACTTATCCATCATCACACAGGTAGTAGGTGACGAAGGTCAGGTTTACACTCAGGTCCTTTTGACACCAGACCCAGCACTCTAGCCACTGTACCTCCTAGCTGCCCCCCTGATAGGGAGTTACTGGAATTAATTGAGGGGAGGATACATTTGACATGGCTGGATTGGCACTTGAGTAAAATCACTGGTGGTTAAAAGGAGGTTTAAAGTCAGGAGAGACTTGAAGCTGGCTGGCTGACCCACCAGCTGGCTATTGTAAGGAGGACCTCCATATGAGAAGCGTTTATAGTTAGAGAAGAGAAGGGGGTGATTTCAGGAGATGATGTCAGGTGAAATCAATGGACTCTGGCAACAGAATGACTATGGGAGGTGAGAGAAGGAGGACTCCAGGAGGATTGAAAAGATGGTATTGCTCTCATGGTAACAGGAAAGATAGCAGAAGGGGAAAAGTTAGGGATAAAGAGTTTTCTTTTGGGTTATATTGAGTTTAGTTGTTTGGTTACTGTCCTTTGTTCTTGAAGAAGACCAAAATGACATCACTATGTAAGGACCAAGCTACAGTATGTCAAATGTGGCTAATCAGACCAATATGAGCTCAGAATGCTCTAACACAGGTCAGGCACAAATAGGCCATGCAAATATCTGGGTTGGATTCTTTAAACTTGTACATGTTGTTTCTTTTGAGCTACTTCAATTCCGCTTTGTTCATAAGGCACAGCACCATTTCTGTTGAAGGCACACCATGCTGGGCAATTCTGACCTTGAGAATGTCCTTGTATCTCTTTTTCTGATATTGCCTTGTGTGAGTTCTCTGTATAAACAGTCTTTTAGAAGGGCATGCATTGACATTCAAACAATGAGGTCAATCCATCATTTGAATACTTGGCAGTTTAGCTGAGAAAGGACCTTAGTAATCTTTAAAATCTTCCTTCCAAGTTTAAGATGATAACTGTTTATCCAGTTTGAGTTATCTGAAAGATTGTTGGAAATGTGAGATTGGGTGGGATAGGTAGATTTGAGAATTGTCAGCATAGAGATGTTCATTAAATCCTAGGAAGCTGATTAGATCACCAAGTTAAGAAATTTAGAGAGAGAAGAAAAGAAGACCCAGGGCAGAGTCTTGAGGAACACTTAAGTTTAAGGGTATGATCTGTCGGAAGATCCAGCAAAGGAGACTAAAAAGAAGTAATCAGATAAATAGGATTGGTCGGTTGGCTGTCGGTTCTTGTCCTTCATTATCAAGGAAGTTCAAAATGGTGTCACTATGTTTGAGACAAATTATAGTGTGTCTAATTGTGGTTGATCAGACCAATGTGAGCTTGGAATGCTTCACCACAGGTTGGATACAAATAGTCCATGTAAACACCTGGCATGCTTACTCTAAAATGACACATTTCCTTTGAGCTGCTTCAATTCTGTCTTTCTTATAGAGTGCAGCACCCTCACTGATGAAGGCACACCATGCTGGGTGGTCCTGTGCCAGTGTCTCTTATGTTTGCACAATCAATTTTAAAGTTCTTCAATGAGACCTTCAGGGTATGCCAGTGTTGCTTTTTCTGACCTCCATATGAGTGTTTGCCTTCTGTGAGTTCTCCATAAAATAGACTTTTTGGCAAGTGTACTTTTGGCATTCCAAAAATGTGTCCAGCCCATTGTAATTGCATTCTCTCTACTAATGTTGGAATGCTAGGCAGTTTAGCTCCAGAAAGGAACTCAGTATCTGGCATTTTCTCCTGCGAGGTGATCTTCAGAATCTTCCTAAGACAATTTAAGTGGAAGCAAGTTAGTTTCCTGACATGGTGCTGGCAGATTGTCCAGATTTTACAGGCATACAGTATTGAGGTCAACACAGTGGCTCTGTAGACTTTCAATTTGGAAGTTAGTCTAATACCTCTTCCCTCTCACACTTTCCTTCAGAGCCTTCCAAATACTGAGATAGTTCTGGCAAATGTGTGTGTCAACTTCATTGTTAACATATACCTCCCTGGAAAAAATACTGCCAAAGTAAGTGAACAAGTACTCAAAACTTCTCCATTTGCTATAATTGATGGTTTCACATATGGATGGTGTGGTGTTGGCTATTGGATGGAGCACCTCTCTTTTCTTGGAGTTAATTGTTAGACCAAAATTAGCATAAGCAGCAGAGAATTTATTCATACTTTGTTGCATCTCAGTTTCAGAGGCTGCATTGAGTGTACAATCATCTGCAAATAGAAGATCGCACATCAACTCTCCTGTTGTTGTCTTGGCTTGTAACCTTTTCAAGTTGAAGAGTTTGCCAGTGGTGTTTGATATCATAACTGAAAATATCATGCTAAAAAGCATGGGAGCAAAAATATAGCCTTGTTTCAATACATTGGTGACTGGGAAATCTCAAGAGCATTGTCCACTATTCAGAATCTGGGCAAGCATGCCATCATGAAGCTGACATGCAATACTGATGAACTTCTCCAGTCAACAATACATAAGAAACATAGGAGAACTAGGTTTGAGTGACATCCCAGAAACTTAGAGGAAGAGAGAATAAAAGAGGAGACAGTGATCAAGAGTATCTAAGTATTGCAGAAAGGTTAGAGCAAGGATTGAGAAAAGGTCTTATTTATTAAGATTATTGGTGACTGGGTAGAGAAGTGGAATGATAAAATGAGAGTCTAAAATCAGAATGTAAGGCATTAAGAAGAGACTGAGAGGGCAGCTAGGTGGCATAGTGCATAGAGCACTGGCCCTGGAGTCAGGAATACCTGAGTTCAAATCTGGCCTCAGACAATAATTATCTAGCTGTGTGGCCTTGAGCAAGCCACTTAACCCCATTGCCTTGCAAAAAAAAAAAAAACTAAAAAAAAAGAGAGAGTGAGAGAGAAGAGAAAGTAGAGACCCAATATAGATACACCTTTTCAAGTAGATTAGCCACCAAAGGCAGTGGAGACAACTATGTACAAACAAGTTATAAATAGAAAAATTGGAGATGATCACAGAAGGAGGGTATAGATGATAAGAGGGGTCAGGAAAGATTTCTTACAGAAGGTGGGATTTTAACTGGATGTTTGAAGGAAACCAGGAATCAGAGATGAGGGAAAAGAGCGTTCCAGGCCTGAGAGACATTCAGTGAGAATGCATTATATGGCATGAGCAGCAAAGAGATCAGTATCATTGGATCACAGAACATACTGGGATGTAGGATTCTGCAGAATATAAATTGAAGATGATTGAAGATAGGAACTGACTAGGTTATGAAGGGCTTTGAATGCCAAATAGAGGATTTTGATTTTTGATACTGCAAGGTTCTAGGATTAAATGGGAGAGATGCATTTTAGATTTTATGATACATTATAAAGTTATGATATGCTCACTTTTCTATCATTAGAATGGCCTATTCTAACCTGAAGGTAGATTATCTCAAGTGCTCTTTTTTTCTTTCTAGTCTGATGCTTTTTACATTTCCTAAACAATGTCAACTCAAGTCCATGAGGATTCTCTTTCTTTTTATCTACCTTCCCCCATCCCTACAAATAAACTTCTATTTGCTCAGAAAGTTCTTCTGAATTTTGATCCCAACCTAACTTTCTAGAATTAACTCTCAATAGTTGTCTTAATATTCACTATGTTCTAGTCAAACTAAATTGTTTTTTCCTGGATTTTCTATCACCTTCTCTTGCCTCTGTGCTTTGGTTCATGACATTCCCTATGGTGGAAGACTCTGGGGGCATTTCCTCTCCATATCAAAAGTTTGTTGTACATTTATTAAGTGCTTAAATTAAATGTATATCAAATATGTGCAATCAGTATTTATTTGGTCCTTAATATGTATCAGAAATACTGTGATAGGTGCTAAGAATATAAAAATAAATATGAAACAGTACTTACCTGAAGTGGATTGCATTCTAATGGAATGAATTATGTTAGATATGTATAGAATACTTAGCTAACTTCAAAGCACTATTTAAATGCCAATTGTTATTTCTTATTAAATTATTTTTATTAAGTTATATGCTTACACATAATGGTATAGGATATGATTACATGCACAAGAGAAGTCAAATAAAGAAGCCTGAGATTCAGTGTTGAAGGGATCATTTCTATCTGTAGGAGTTATCTAGGGTGTTGATTAGGATATCTTTTGTAAGCAGGGATTTAGAGAAAAGGGTAACAGAGACTGAACTAGGAATGGGGATGTTGAATGCAAATGGACAGGGCATAAGAAGGCAAGTCAAGACATTTTCTTTAGCTATAATGTACAGTATATGAAATAAGGTAGAAATGATGGGCTTTAGTCAGCTTTTTTTTAAATTTATTTTTCATTTTCATTTTGTACAAATTTTTTTTACATTAATAAAATATTCTTGTTTACAAGTAAACAAAATACTCCTCCCCCCATGAATATAGATAGACTTGCTTGGGCGAAAAAAGTAAAGGGGAGAGAAAAAAAATTAAAATTAAAAAAATAATAGTAATAATTGTAGGTATGGTCAGGTGGCGCAATGGATGAAGCACCAGCCCTGGAGTCACGAGCACCTGAGTCCATATCCAGCCTCGTAAACCCAACAATCACCCAGCCATATGACATGCAAGCCACCCAATCCCCACTGTCCTGCAAAAACCAAAAAGAAGGAACAAAAAGAGACCCAAAATAAAATAGTAATAATAGTAGGGGTAGCTGGGTGGCAGACAGAGCATTGGCTCTTGAGCCAGGAGCACCTGGGTCCAAATCTGGCCCCAGACACCCAAAGTGGCCCAGGCAGGCCACTGAGCCCCATTTGCCCTGCACCCTCCCCCAAATAATAATAATAACAAAAAATGTGTTTCAGTCTTTGTTCCAACACCATCAACTCTGTCGTGAGTGGATCACATTCTTTATGATAAGTCCATCACAAAAGTTACTTCCATATTTTTCCAACGTTGCCATTGCTGATCGCAACTCCCTCCTTTCGTATTTCTCCACTACCATGTACTATATTTTCTCTCTCCTTTCACTCTGACTCTGCTGTAGGGTTGCTGAGTGGCGCAGCAGACAGATCCCTGGTCCTGGGGCCAAGAAGCCCTGAGCCCCCATACCACCCCTTAGGCCCAGAATCCACCTGGCCCTATGGTCCTGGGCAGGCCTTCCAATCCCAGCCTTGCAAGAAGTAAAAAAGAAAATGTGTTATATCTGACCACTCTCCCTCCACGGTCCATCCTGTCCTCCTTTATTCACATCCCACCGCTTCCCCCTGCTCCCCCCTCCTTCTTACTCTAGATGTCTATACCCCATTGAGTATATTTGCTGTTTCCTCTCCTAGCCATCTCTGATGAGAGCAAAGGTTCCCTCATTCCCCCTTGCCTCCCCCCTTCCATATCATTGCAATAGCTCATTGTAATAAAAAAAATCTTATTATGTGAAATATCTTGGCCTATTCCCCCTCTCCTTTTTCTTTCTCCCATTACAGTTCCCTTTTTTTCTATTGACTCCATTTTTATACCATATTTTATCTTCGAATTCAGCTTTCTCCTGTGCTTCAACTATAAAAGTTCCCTCTACCTGCTCTATTAACTGAGAAGGTTCATATGAATATCATCAGTATCATTTTTCTGTACATGCAGTTCATCCTCATTAAGTCCCTCATATTTCCCCCCTCTCCTCCAATCGCCATGCTTCACCTGAGTCCTGTATCTGAAGATCAAACCTGTTCAGCTCTGGCCATTCCAAAAGGAACATTTGAAATTCCCCTGGTTCATTTGAAGTCCATCTTTTTCCCTGGAAGAGGACATTCAGCCTTGCTGGGTAGTTCATTCTTGGCTGCATTCTAAGCTCTTTTGCCTTCCATTATATTGTATTCCAAGCCCTATGAGCTTCCAATGTAGTTGCTGCTAAGTCCTGTGTGATCCCGACTGCAGCTCCACGATATTTGAACTGTGTCCTTCTGGCTGCTTGTAATATTTTCTCTTTGACTTGGGAGTTCTGGAACTTGGCTATAATATTCTTAGGGGTTGTTTTTTTGGGATCTCTTTCTCGGGGGGATCGGTGGATTCTCTCCATTTCTATTTTGTCCTCTGCTTCTAGAATATCAGGGCAATTTTCCTTTAGTAATTCTTTGAAAATGATGTCAAGGCTCTTTTCCTGATCATGATTTCAGGTATTCCAATAATTTTTAAATTATCTTTCCTAAGTCTGTTTTCCATATCAGTTGTTTTTTTCAATGAGATATTTCACATTTTCTTCTAATTTTTCATTTTTTTGGTTTTGAAGCATTGATTCCTGATTTCTGGTAAATTCATCGATCTCCCTGAATTCTATTCTTTGTCTGAAGGATTTGTTCTCCTCAGAGAGTTTTCTTATCTCTTTTTCCATCTGGCCAATTTTGCTTTTTAAAGCATTCTTCTCCTCAGTAACTTTTTTTGAACTGTTTTATCCATTTGACCTAAGCTGGTTTTTAGCATGCTATTTTCTTCAGCATTTTTTTGGATTTCCTTGACTAAGCTGCTGACTTCATTTTCATGTTTTTCCTGCATCTCACTCCTTTCTTTTCCCAGTTTTTCTTCCAACTCCCTCATTTGATTTTCAAAGTCTTTTTTGAGCTCTGTCATAGCCTGAGCCCAATTTCTGTTTTTCTTGGAGTCTTTAGATGCAGGAGCTTGTGCTTCCTCATCTTCAGACTGAGTATTTTGATCCCTCTTGGGCTCATTTGCAAAATATTTCTCAAGAGTCTTCCTCTTATTTCTCTGCTTGCTCATTTTCCCAGCCTGGGCCTAGTTTTGGGGTGCTTCCTGAGCTTTTGGGACACTCCCTTAGCTTTTGGGACACTCCCACAAGGGTCTCGGTGTGTGAGGCTCTGTCCTCCCTCCTGGTCTGTGAATGACAATAAGCGCCCCCCTCTGCCACGGGCCGAGGTGAGGGGTCCCTGTTGTTCTATGTTCTATGTTCTATCAGGATCTGAATGTGGTCAGAGCCCCAGAGTGCTGTTCCAGAGGGCAGAGGACAGGGCTCTGCAGTCTCTCTCTCTCTCTCTCTCTCTCTTCACTCCCCTCCCTCAGCTCAATGGGCTCATGCCCTGGGGGCTCCTGCTTACTGGCTCCGCCTGTTTCTGTTTCTGGGTCTGGGCTGAAGAAAGACCAAGCTGCTCCCTGTGTGCCCTGAGGGCTGGGCTCTGGCAGAGGTCCCCTGCTGTTCCCCCACTTTGTGCCTGGTGCTCCCTGGGGTGCAACTCAGGAGACTCCCCCACTGCTGTGAGCTGTGGCTCCCAGTGCCTTGGGGCTGCCTCTGGGAGGCTGAAGCTCTTTCACTCTGGCGGGCTACCCCTCTGGTAGGCTGCCCCTCTGACCCCGGGGAGCAGAGCCTTTCTGCTCTTTTCCAGGTTACCTTGAGTAGGAGAACTGCCTCACTGGGTCCCTTTGTGTGTTCTCTAGAAAGTTTAGTTCGAGTCCTTAGCTTATGAGTTTTATCAGAGAGTTCCTAAGACTGATCCTTTCTTGTGGCCATCTTGGCTCCCCTCCTTTAGTCAGCTTTTAAAAGGCTTTGAATTCTAGACTTGCATATTATTCAACAAACAGTAGAAGCTACTATGGAATTTGGGCAAAAGAATGAGCTTCCTGAGGGTAAAGACATGAATTTTGCCTTTCTTTACACTCCCAGCATTTAACACAATGCTTGGAACATATTGATTATTATCAAATGACTGACTGACATATTATCAGTGTTTAAGTATTTGAAGATTTCTGATATAGATATTTCAATAATTTGATGGATTTTTTAGCTAATTATAGTGGTGGGATTTGAAACAATGTTTGAGAAAGAACTCTTTGATGCAGACCATCTCTCAATCAAGTAGGTGTTTATTGAACTCTGAAAATCCATTTGGCATAGATAGATAGATAGATAGATAGATAGATAGATAGATAGATAATTCCTATCATCATAACCTATGGGACTCATGTTCTGTAAATTCCCTCAAGGGGTCTACCCAACATTCTTGGAGCTATTCTTTAGACCTCCTGATATTCTGTGATTATTGCAACAGATGAGATATCATTGGCGACTCATACTGCTTTGTACATACACTTCCTTCTCTGGTTATGCATCACTTAGATGATATTATTTTTTATTTTTAAATTTTATTTATTTCAAGCAATGGGGTTAAGTGACTTACTCAAGGTCACACAGCTAGGCAATTATTGTCTGGTGTTGGATTTGAACTCAGGTGCTCCTGATTCTATCCACTGTGCCACCTAGCTGCCCTTAATTATGATATTCTTATTCAACTTTTTCTGCATGACTCTTTGGATCATAGATTTCAGGATACTCACACCTATAATAACTCTTTCTTTTTGGTGACCTATCACATAGAAGAGAAATTGATTTACTTTAGTTGGCTTCAGAGGACAGAAACAGGATCAATGGGTGGAAGTAAAAGTATTGTTATAGATTCTTTTTTTAATTGATATTTTTTATTTTTCCAATTATGTGTTATGAAAGCTTTTCAACATTCATCCACATGTGTATGCATAATTTTAAAGTTATATAATTTCCTTCCACTCTCCCTTCCCACTCACCTCCCTTCAGTGGCAAACAGTCAAGTGAATATTGGACATACAACTTCTACATCTAACATATTTACAGATTAGTCATTTTCAGAATGAGGAATTAGAATTAAGGGAAAAGAAAGAAAGCTTTTTGTTTTGTTTTGTTTTGTTTTTCTTCTTCTGGATGGGGTTAACATTGTCCAAAGCCAATTTCCTTGGGTTGTCCAAGTTCTCTGAAATGCTGAGAGGAGCTTCATCCATCAAGGTTAGTCAACTCACAGTGTTATTGTTAATGTGTACAGTGTTCTCTTGGTTTTGCTCCTTTTACTCAGCATCGAATCCTGTAATTTGTTCCATGTTTTTCTAGAGTCTGACCCATTCATGGTTTCTTATTGAACAATACTATTCCATAGCATTCACATTTCATATCTAGTTCAGCCATTCTCCAATTGACAGAAATCCTTCAATTCCCAAATTTTTGCCACTACAAAAAGAACTGCTATGAATATTTTAAAACATGTGGATGAGACTTTCCCCATTTTTTATGATTTCTTCTGGAATTAGTCCTAGAATCGGAATTGCTGGGTGAAGGGGTATGATCAGTTTTATTGCTCTTTGGAAATATTTCCATATTGCTCTCCATAATGGTTGGATCGGTTTACAACTCCACCAGCAACACAACCTCTCCAACATTTATCATTTTCCCTTTTTCTCATTTTAGTCACTCCGATAGGTATGGGGTAGAGTCTCATAGTTGTTTTAATTTGCATTTCTCTAATCAAATGATTTGGAGTATTTTTTCATATTTGATATATAGCTTTAACACATGAATTTGATGCAATTCTCTATTTATTTTAGAAATTAGACCTTTATGAGAACACCTAACTGTGAAAATTGTTTCCCAGTTTTCTGTTTTCCTTCTAATTTTGGCAGCATTGGTTTTATTAGTGTAAAACATTTTAGTTTAATATAGTCAAAATCATTGATTTTGCAATTTATTATGTACTCTTATTTCTTGCTTGGTCATAAATTTCTCCCCTTTCCATATATTTGACAGATTATTTCTTGTTCTGTTAATTGGTCTATGGCATCTTACTTTATGTCTAAATCCTCCATTTTGACCTTATTTTGGTATAGAGTGTGAGATATGGGTCTATGCTTAGTTTTTGATATACTATTTTCCAGTTTTCCCAACAATTTTTGTCAAATAGTAAGTTCTTATCCCAGAAACTAATGTCTTTGGGTTTGTCAAACAGTAGATAACTGTAGTCATTTTTACTACTTTTTCTTTTGAACCTATCCTAATCCACTGATCCATTACTCTATTTCTTAACCAGTTCCCGGTAGTTTTGATGATTATTACTTTATAGTATACTTTCAGATCTGGTAGAATGAGATCATTTTCCTTTATATTTTTTTCATCGGTTCCCTTGCTATTCTTGACCTTTTGTTGCTCCAGATAAATTGTGTTACTATTTTTTCTATCTTGATAAAATAGTTATTTGGTAGTTTGGTAAGGCACTGAATAAGAAATTTAATTTGGGTAGAATTGTCATTTTTTATTATATTATTTCAACTTCACCGTGAGCAATTGGCATTTTTCATTCTTGATCAGCACAAAGAGAAATGACTTAGGGGCAGCTAGGTGGTGCAGTGGATAAAGCATTGACCCTGGAGTCAGGAGGATCTAAGTTCAAATCTCATCTCAGACACATAATTACCTAACTGTGTGACCTTGGGCAAGTCACATAACCCCACTGCCTTACAAAAATGAGAGAGAGAAAGAGAGAGAGAGAGAGAGAGAGAGAGAGATGACTTAACCATCAGAGTTGAGCAATGGAATGGATCGGAGTTAAATATCCCTTATAGGAAGGAATTTTCAAACAGGTTAAATGAATATCTGAGATGCCAAAGAGAAGATTCAAGCTTTACGTTATCATTGGACATGACCACTTACATTACTTTCAGTTCTATAATTCTATTATTCAATGGCTCTTATCCTTTAATGTCCAACTTAGGTATTACCTCCTCCACAAAAACTTTCTTGATTTCTGATCTTTCCCCAAATGAAAAGCAATCAATCTCTTTACCTTATTTCTCTCACAATACTTCATTTCCCCCTTTTTTTGAGTCAAAGTTAGGGTACGCCTACTATCCATATGTCCCTGGGTAAACTAACCTCTCAGTTACCTAGATAACTCTCTAAGCTAATATGTTGCAGGGAAATTTCTGATTGTCACCAATAGTGAGAAGTTCCTCATCTAGCCATTACTCATATCAAAAAAATCCTTATCCTTATTTATTTTTCATTTTTTATATTCTAGATAAAAAATTAAGTATTAAAGTTATTTTCTTCCAATTCTTGTTTCCTCTGCTGGTCTGCTGGGTCCTGGAAGATTGATAATGTAACTTGTTCATCTTTGTAGATTTGAACTGTGCATTTTCATAGGATAGTTATTAAATTAATGAATATCTTTAAAGGATTGACCTTTAAAAATAATTGCCCTGAAACAGAAAGAATATCTTTTCTGGTATCAATGAGAGTCAAACACAAATATGAGCGTAAATAGAATAGTATAGGAGAAAACATTAATGGAAATAGGGAGGTTAGTGGTAAATAACTCTGATGACTTACCTCATTTGTGACAAACCTACATTCTAAGGAGTATTTGACTTACTGTTATCACACCTGGATTCTAATTTCAGTTCTCTCATTTATTAGCTATATGATCTCAGCTAAAAATAGACTAGTAATTAGGTGTTTGTTATGCATCTTAATTACCCTAGGTGCATAAGAGAGATGTTTGTTGATTTGAATGAAATCCCCTTTCCCTTCCTAGAGTGGCAAGTCCTGTTAAAAATATGACAATTGTAGTTCCTTTCATAGTGTCTTGTTTGTGGCTTTATGATCCAATCTTGTTATATGAGTAGAGTTATTGCTTAGAATTTTGTAACTGTGTTACTTTCCCTCTGGGGAATATAGATAACAATATTGCCAGTTCTAGAATATGTATAGGCTTGCATATTTTATACATAGCTATACTGATAATTAAGATCCTCTATTCTCACTTGAGAAAACATCCCAAAGCCATCTCTCTGACACTTTTCCTGAACTTTCTGGGGAGATAAATACCTATGGAATTTGATTTTTTTGCTTTCTTTTACTTTCACCCATAAGAAAATATACTTCCTTTCTCTAGTTATAACTTCAGAGATAAGTTTCCATATAGGCCCATATAACTTCAGGACAACTGGGTTTGTTAGCCAAGGTTGAGTAACTGAAAAAAACATGTCAGTCTCATTCTTTTATAACCCTTAACCAATTATTGAACTCAAAGATCCCAATGCATAATTTTGGAAGTGTAGGTAGAAGATATTAATTTACTCCTCACCACCCTGAAAAGAAGTGTGTATTTTTAATACAAGCAGAATGTGAGACTTGTTCTGCAAAAGAGAAAACTGGGAATTTATCTTTGAATGGAGTCACCACAATATGGATACAAATTTAAAGGCCTACAATATCTCAAAACCATTTCTACCAGATACAAAGATTATACAGTCAGTAAAAACTTACTATAGTGAGTACTATGTGCCAGTTACTATGTTAAGCTCTGGGGAGACAAGGAAACAGAAAAAGATAGTTCTTACCCCAAGGACCCAACATCTTAATGGAGGAAGATAGTGTCACAGAGAAGTTGAAAAGTAAGGGGACTCTTTAAAAAAAGTAAGGGGACTCAATGTAAGGGAACTCCTCTCACGGGCATGATGGAGAATTCAGAAGAACCAGGAAGGTAAGAAATGAAAAGATGTCTACCATGGTTGTTCTTAAATGGAAATTCTGGTAAGATCTCTGCTCTCAACTCTGTGAGTTCAGAGCTGATGTGAATCTTATGAAGGTGGATAGGAAATGAAGAGATCACTAGTCTTTCTTGGAGACATTTGTATGGGGGCTTCCTTTCCACCTTCTCTAGAGTGCAGGCAAGATTACTACATAATGAAACATTTACTATCAATTGAAAGAATTGAAATGTGTAGGAGAAACTTATCAAACTTCTTTTTTTAAACTCTTTGAACCTAAAAGAGCCCTCATTCAAATTGCTGAAATGAGTGTTCCTAATTTACCTGGATAAAGATTTTATGAATTAATCCTCCCAGTAATCCCATTTAAGAAGAACACTCATGCTAGGCATTTTTCCATTTCCTACCTGACTGTACTGGTCTTTTCATCATGCCACTAAGAGAAGACTCTTCCATTGAATCCCCTTACTTTTCAGCTTCTTAGTGTGTTATTTTTTTCTCCATTTAAAAAAGCTCTTTGTGGGGAGGACAACTGACTTTTTTCCTTCCCTTTCCCTTTTTTCTTTTCTCCTTTCCCTAAGTTCCTTCAGAGCTTAGCACAGTATTTTTCACAAAGTACAAAGTCTACCACTAGTTTAGTTTTACTTTAAATTTCCTCCTGTAATATATCTAACTTATTCTTCAAGAATTTGATGCTATGCCATTTGGCACATGTATGTTCAGTATTGATATTCATTAATATGTAGAGTATTAAATTAGCTATTATTTTTATTACTTTATATTGATGATGATATCTGTCCTTCATTCTTTTTTATAAATTAATTTTTATTAAAGATATTATTTGAGTTTTACAATTTTCCCCCCAATCCCAGTTCCCTCCCCCCACTCCCCTACGGAAAGCAATCTGTCAGTCTTTATTTTGTTTCCATGTTGTACCTTGATCCAAATTGGGTGTGATGAGAGAGAAATCATATCCTTAGAGATCAGAAAATAAGATATCTGTGTTTTTCTAAATTGCATGGGACAGTCCTTGAACTTTGTTCAAACTCCACAGCTCCTTATCTGGATACAGATGGCACTCTCTTTCCACTGTGCCATCTAGGAATGGATTTGAGTCCTGTTTCCATATACTTTGTTGTAAGGTAATGTTGAGGGTCACAGAGAAGTCATTTCATGACTGGGAATGGCCTAGAGGTCATCTTGCCAAGTACACCCTTGGCCTAATTTTCTGGGTCGGCTCTCTGGATCTTTTTATCTGTTCCTCCTGTTTGGCAACTCCTGAAACATTGTGTGAGAGCTCTAAGCTTGAGAAAGTATACTTTCTGAGTTCAATGATCATCTACTGTCCACAAACATAGAAGCATTGGATTGGCTGTTTGGAGAATGTCATGTGTATAGGAGGAAACCAGGAACTAAAAAGTGTATTTAAACTCTTGCTTGCTGCCAAATAAAGGGAGAATTTGCCATCTCTGTCTCTTACCTCTTCAGCACTTGTGTGAAAGCTTGACTTCTGCTGGACTGAATCAAGCAATAGGTTACAATAGCTGCAAGTAATAGATTAGCTGGCCGGCACATAAAAAATGGTGTTCAAGCGTGGGGTTTGAAGGCTGAAACAAGCTGATTTCGGGACCATCTGATCGGAGTCTAGGAGAAGGACCAAGCAGAACCACACATCAAAGGACTGAGACCATTGAGGGGGAAAAAGCTTCCAGGCAACATCCTGGAGCGAAGACTTCGGAGAGGTAACAGGATAGTGTTATCATGGGGCAGAAACTAGAAGCATCAGAATCATACATAAAATGATAAAAAGACAAGGGTGCTCGGTAACCCTTAAATAGATTAGAGAATTCCTAGAAGTAGCAGAAAAAGTATCCCCTTGGTTACATGAAGAGGGGAGTCTGGATCCAGACAGATGGAAAATTTTCAGGGAACGGCTTTCAGAATATCAAAGAAACAAACCTGAAGAAATTCCTCTAACAATTTTTACTATGTATAATCTTATAAAAATGGGCTTGAGCACTCCTATTACTTTAAAGGAAAATAGGTCATTTGCTATAGAAACACAGACTACTCCCAACAGAAAAAAATCTCTGGAGAGGGAGGAAAAAGATAGAGGTCTGGGCTCAGCACTAAGGATGTTTCAAATACTGAGTATTTATCCTAATCTAAGGGAGTTAGAACAAAGAAGTGTGGAGGGAACAGAGAGTAAAAGGACGTCCTTCTCCATGGACAGAGGAAAAAGAAACAAATAAGCATAATCAAGAAAGTCTTAGGATTAGTCCTACAACATAATGTAATAGAGAAATTTCAGCATTACAGAAGGGAGGCAGGGAGAAAGGAGCTGAGTTTCAGTCATATCATGTCATTGAGGAGTCGGATCCTGTTAATCTAGGAAACCTGATGTGAAATTATGAGCCAGTAGACATAAAGGCAGTAAGAGACTTGAAGAAGGCTGTGGGGGAATATGGAGTAAAGTAACCTTTTGTCTAGTTACAGTTAAATAATCTTACATACTCCATATTAAAACCCAATGATCGGAAGCAGATAGTTAGGGCATGTTTGTCACCTGGACAATCTGTCTTTTGGATGATGGAGTTTGGAGAACAGTGCAGACAAATGGCTTTGAGGCATGCACAAAGTCCCAATGCCACCACATATTATGAACAATTAAGTGGCCCAGGTCAATTTGCCAACAATACAGATCAATTAAATTATGGGGTAGAAGCATATGAAAGAATTGCCACCTGTGTAAAGAATGCATGGGGACGTATTCCAATACAAAATGAAAAGAAAGAACCATTTGCACTTATCAGACAAAGAAATGATGAGGCTTTTGTAGATTTCTCTGCCCGGTTGCAGGAAGCAGAAGGGAGAACTTTAGGAGATGTAGCAGGAATAGATATATTAATAAAATAATTAGCACAGGCTAATGTGAATGCTGATTGTCAGAAAGCAATGATCGGCTTAAGAAGAGATGCCACCACTGAAGAAATGATTCAAAGATGTGACAGAGTAGGGTCTCAGGTGTATCATGCAGAATTAATGGCAGAGACTTTGCTAATATGCATGTGGGCAATAAACATAAATGAATTTGCTTTGCTTGTGAAAAGCCTGGACATTTAAAGAAAAATTGTTGGAATGTCCAAGGAGCTAAACCCAAATAGGTCAGAGCACATCATCCAAAAACTCCATGCCCAAAGTGTAAAAGGATAAGGACACTGGGCATCAGAAAGTAAACAGGGAAATTCAAACAGGGAGAGGGGCCCTATCCTAGGGGCCCTTCAAAAACAATCCTGAGGTATGACAGCTCAGGAGCAGCAGGGGACAGTCTGAAAAATCAGTATGTAGCTTTGGCAGTCAGCTAACCCATACAAAAATATTGATGGTTAAAAGTGATGGAAAATTTAGGGTACCTTCACATGCTTGCACTGAAATACCTATTCACCCTTTACAATTAATGGATAAGGAGTTTGCAATCATTCTGGCTCCACCAAATCTGGAGTATACTAAAATCATACCTTTGGTAGGGCATGTGAGGAGGAAAATTTTCTCTATTGCAATAGTGAATGCTAATGATGATGGTAGTTACATAAATGAGAACCAATGTATAGCGCAGTTACTTGTTTTCTCAGGATCTTGTGTAAATCAAAATGAAAGTGAGTTGATAAAATGACCAAGAATGAGAAACAATAATAAAACTATGTTTACTACTAAAATTTCTTCAGGAAAACCTCTTTGTGTTATTCTAGTAGAAGGAACTGCTTTCCTAGACTTGATTGACACTGCAGCAGATTGGACTGTATTCCCTGTATAGAACTGGCCATAAGCTTGGCCTAAACAAGCTGCCTAACTGGAGAAAAGAAGATAAGACAGGAAAGATCACTCCTTTCATAGTTGAAGGATTCCCCACAATATTATGGGGAAGAGACATATTGTTTCAATTGGGGGAAAAATTGACACGGATTTTTGATTGGGGCTGCTGTTGAGTTGGGAATGATTAATATACCAATTGTTAAATTAGAATGGAAGAGGGGCAGCTAGATGGTGTAGTGAATAGAGCACCTGTCCTGGAGTGAGTCAGGAGTGCCTGAGTTCAAATCCGGCCTTAGACACTTAATAATTACCTAGCTGTGTGGCCTTGGGCAAACCCCTTAACCACATTTGCCTTGCAAAAAAAAAATCTAAAAAAAATTAGAATGGAAAAATCCACATCCTATATGGGTGGAACAGTGGCCCCTTACAGAAGAAAAGATTTTGGTTTTAAAGGATATAGTTAAGGAACAATTAGAACAAGGGCATGTTGAAAAAGAGTCACAGAAGATGGAACTCCCCTGTGTTTGCAATAACAACAAATCAGAAAAATGGAGAATTCTAACAGATTTGTGAAAGATCAGTGAGGCTATGAAAGATAAGGGTGCTTTACAAACAGGATTACCTTCTCCCAACATGATTCCCAGAGAGAAACCATTGTCGGTAATTGACATTAAAGATGTTTTTATTCTACTCCCATTTACCCACAAGATTATGAGAAATTTGCTTTTTCCATTCCCACCATGAATTTTAGAGTTCCTTATGATAGGTATTATTGGAAGGTGATACCACAGGGAATGAAAAATAGTCTGACTCTATGTCAGTATTTTGTTCATGAAGCATTAAAAGGGGTTAGGAATAAATATAAAGATGCATATTTTTATACTATATGGATGACATCTTGGCATATCATAAAAGTTGTGAAGTGTAGGAAAAAATACTACAAGATACCATAGCTGATCTGGAGGGATATGGATTAGTTATAGCTCCAGACAAAATACAAAAGCACCCTCCTTTTCAATATTTCAATAGATTCCACCACGATAAAAATCAAGCCTCCTTCAACGAACATAAAAATGGTATGAACGTTAAATGATGTTCAAAAATTGATAGGTGATATCGGTGGATAAGACCTTGGGTCAGGATTTCTAATGATCTTATGAAACCCCTATATGAAATGCTAAAAGAGGACAAGAATTTATTATCAAAAAGAGAATGGACTGCAGAGGCCAAGTCTAGTATTCAGACTATTATAAAATTGATACATGACAAACATAGTATAAGAGGACATCATGTACAGGGCCTTGAGATAACTATTGTGGACACTGTAGAGTATCCTACCACAATTATACATCAAGAACAAGGCATCATGGAATGGGTTTATTTAAGTGTGCAGAGAAAGAATGTGTTCGTTACATATTTACAAATAATTTCAGTTTTAATTAAAAAGGCTTAAAATAGAGTGATAGGGATGTTTGGAAAAGAATCTTCAAAGATTTATGTTCCCTTAAAGATGGAGGTTATAGAAAAAAAGTATCAAACACTTGGAAGAATGGCAAACTTTGGTGAATATGCCAATAACATCTAAATCACCATTAGTGTTTAGGAAATTTTTATCTTCATGGCCATGGATTGTGGAATGGATAGTGAAAAAGGAAACTGTAGATGGCATAAATGTTTTTACAGATCCAACAAAGAATAACAGAGCTTCCATTTTTATTCCAGATAGAAATAGAAGGGATATATTTATTACTCCATTTCAATCCACCCAGCAAAATGAAATTCATGCAGTAATACAAGCTGTGACATTTGATGAACCCATCAATATCATCACAGATAGTAAATATGTTTGGGGTGTTTTACAACATATAGAAACTTCCTGAATCAGGGACACCAATAACCAGAGCATTATGTGATTATTCAGAGAATTACAACTCTTGCTGAGACAGTGCACTTATCCTCTATATTGCTTACATGTCAGGTCTCATACTGATGCTACAGGCCCTATAGTTGAAGGAAATGCTATTGCTGATGCTAAATTAACCTTTCCTATTTTTGAAGCTACTAAGGCTCATGATAAATTACATTTATCAGTGTGATCATTAAAAGATTTGTATGGAATTACCAAAGAACAGGCTAGAAATATCATGTTACAATGTACTCATTGAGTACCTCTTCTCCCCAAAACATCAAAAGCTCCCAAGAAGCCTAAGTGGATAGGTCTAAAATCTCTTTGGTAGATGGATATTACTCATGTACCTGAGTTTGGCAGACTGAAGTATGTTCATGTCTGTGTTGATACCTATTCAGGGTTTTGTCTGGGTGACTCCACTAATAGGAGAAGCCTTTAAGCATGTAAGGTCTCATTTATTGTGCTGCTTTTCTCTTGATGGGCTTCCAGGAACTCTAAAGACAGATAATGGCCTAGCTTATCTGACTCAATCATTTAGAAACTTTTGTGTGGAATTTGTTAACACACATATTACTGGAATTCCTTACAATCCTCAAGGGCAAGGGGTGGTTGAAAGAATGAACCCAATGCTAAAAATGGTGCTTCAAAAACAAAAGGGGGGAATATATGACATGCCTCTAATAGACTAAATTGTGCAATTTACAATATAAACTTTTTGAAATTTGATTATAATTGGCTTTCTCTGGCTATGAAATTTTGGAGAATTGAATGGCACAATTGAAATAAGCGTGTAGTTCAAGAGAGTCAGTATGAGTACCCTATTCAGGAAAAAGTTATGTGGAAAGATAGGGAAGTGGAAATGACCTGACAGGGTGATAATCTGAGGGCCAGGATATGTTTGTATCTCCACAGAAAATGGGAAAATCTGGGTTCCTGAAAGGAATGTCCACATTATCACTGAAAGAGGGAACCAATATGAGAAGAAAGAAACCCACACCATTGAAGAGACCAGAAGAGACATTAAAACAGACCCCTTGATGAGAGTGAAGAAGGAGACATAAGAACAGACTTTTGGAAGTGATCCAACTGATGATTTTATTGTTAAATTTTGTGTCAGTAGTTTATGGACAAGAGATGAATGGGACTCAATTTTGGACTTATTTTGCACATCCTCCTTGGGTTAGGATAGCAACTTAGGGGAAAGACTTTTTCCTGGGATTAGGAAATTTAGATTTCATCTTTTAATGAAGCCTGTCTTAAAACTATATCTCTGTATTAGAGTAGCTAAAATTGAATTTTATAGTTACTTAAGAATGCATTCAATTTTTGATTATTAATTGACTACTTCAAAATCTTAATGAATTTATATAAGAGGTTCCTCAGGAAATTCTGATTGAATCTAAAATTTATTTTTTCTTGACAGGTCTTAATTGGTTCATTCAATATATAAAAAATGTGTATATGTGTAATTAAACATCAATGAGACATTTTCACATCTCTCTACTGTCCTGGAGAGGTGGGAAAAAATGTTTCTATACTCTGAGATATGGTACCGGCCAGGGTATCAATCTCAGCTTGGTAATTTTTATACAAAACAGTTGCTTCTGTGTGTTTGTACCTTTACCTCTTCGTGTGTGTGTAATTCAGATCTGAAACAATTTGATTGTTTTGTGTTATTAAGCAAAACAAGATCTCCTTCATTCTGAGCAAGATATTATTGACTGGTTTGATAAACTCCCAAGTCCCACAGCCACTTAGAACCTTCTCATGCATGGTGTTTCAGTGATGACAATGTTTATAATACCATGGTGCCTCTTGTACAGTATCTGCCCTCTTGTGGGTGGCATACAGGAAATTTGCCTCAAAAACAAAAAGGGGAAATTGTAAGGGACTGCTGAGAGTCACAGAGAGGTCATTGTGTGACTGGGAATGGCCTAGCAGTCCTTTTGCCCAAGTACACCCTTGGCCTAATTTTCTGGGTCAGCATTCTGGAACTTCTTATCTGTTGCTCCTGTTTGACAACTCCTGGAACATTGTGTGAGAGCACTAAGCCTGACAAAGTATACTTTTTGAGTTCACTGATCATCTACTGCCATGAACATGGAAGCGTTTGATTGGCTGTTTGGTGAATGTCATGTATATGGGAAGAAACCAGGAACTAAAAAGTGTATTTGAACTCTTGCTTGCTGTTAAATAAAGGGAAAACTTGCCATCTTTGTTTCCCACCTCTTCAATGCTCGCCTGAGAACTTGACTTCTGCTGGACTGAGTCAAGCAATAGGTTACAATAATTGCAAGTAATAGATAAGCTGGCTGGCACACAACACTTTGTCACTTTGGTCAAATGTTCAAGTGAGAGTTCACTGGGTCTCTTGGAAAGAGTTCTGTGCTTATATAAAGGGTGAGGAACCTCTAGTCTGAGGGCTGTACTAGTAAAGCATTAGCAAAACAGGGATTCAAAATTCAATGAATCTAAGCAGTTTTTTTTTTGGGGGGGGATGTAGTAATTAAATGAATAATGTCATAAATATCCAAATGGCTCTTGACAAAAAAAAAAGATAGAAGATAGTAGATAGAAGATCTGCATCTGAATTTTGTCTATGCTTCTTCCTAACTAAAGAATTTTTGACATTTAATTTATTTCCTTTCTATTTTCTTTTATAAAATGAAGGGATTAGATTAGATGTTTTGTGGTTTCTTCCAGCTAGCACTCTGTCACTTAACCTTTGTTAACCATTGTTTCCTCCAATGTAAAATGAAGGATAACATCAACTACTTCTCCGGGTTGTTGTGAGGGTAAAATGGATTAATATTTATAAATTCTGGTGCATGAAGGTGCTATAGGAATGCTAGCTACTATTATTGTTGTTGTTATGATTGACATAACTGATTGTATGCTAGGATAAAGTCTTCTGTTAAGTCCACCAGATACCAAGTCTTACTGATTCTATCTCCATCATACCTCTTGCATCCATGGCATTTTCTGTATCTTACTATAGGCATCTAACTTGTTCAGTTCAATATTATCTCTATTCTTTACTATTGGCAAAATCTCCTAATTGATCTCAAGTTATGTAGTTCCACTCTACTTTTCCAAGCTCAGTTCTTTTTATTTCTATTCATCCATTCCAAATTCCAGTCAAACTGAACTATTCCTCAAACTACTTATTATAATGACATTTCTCTATGCACTATCACAATCCATTTTCCATGACTGAAATGAATGAAGGAATTTATTACATGCATGGTACATGCTAAGTACTGGGAATATACATAGAAAAATGCTGAATGTTCCTTACTCTCAAGGAGCTCACACTCTAATTGAAGCAGTCAACACAAAAGAATATTGATTGTCAGGGAAGATGAGTCCTTGGGTTATATCAGTAGGTTATATAAGAATGTCTGTGTGTATGTATGGAAGGGCTGAGGGGTGGGATGGTCTTCAGGGAATAAAACTAGGGCAGATGATAAAGCTTGATAGTCTTTCAACACACCAGAAAAGATTCCCATCTTATCCAAGTCACATGAGTAATCAGGTAGCCTGAATGGGACCTAGGAGATCTAAACCAGGGGAGGGGGCAGAGGAGGAAGACAAGAGTGGGTAGGTAGGGAATAGTACCTGCCCATATCCTTCATAGATTCCAAGACTTCCCAGAGAAGTGGGAAGAGGTGAGGGAAAATAAGGGGGGGTGTATGGTTCTGTGATTCTTAAATACATCTCCTTTTTGAAATCTTTTGAGATCAAGTTCCTGCTAAGGTTTCACCTCCACTCTTATCATCTCAGTTGTGTGTGGCCTTTATTTCTCCTCAAATCATCTCATATTTATTTGTGTACACATTGTACTTCCCAGTAGATTGAAAGGCTCTTTTTCATTTTTGTCCTTGTCTCTAGCATACTTCCATTTATTCAATGATTAATTAAAGGCTTGCTAAGTGGAATTTTTGACCCTGAGTCAGTTTCTCTACTGAAATGGGCAAGCTCTAAGATTGTTTTGGCTCAAAAAGACTGTAAGCATGATGTCTATTTTCTGACCTGTAAAATAGGGATGGATCTCATAAGGTTGTCAAGGCTTAAATGAGATATGTAAAAGGCACTATATAAATGTAAAAGATTATTACTATTTAAAGTATTTGAAGGGAAGAAACATGTATTATTTCTTCTATACAGCAGAGTGGTCCTCACAGAGGAATGGCTTCATTGACTTAGGAAGATTATCTTGTCCACTGTGTGGAGGATGGATTGGAAAGGATAGATTGGAAGCTTGGAGGCCAATCAGGAGACTGTAAACAGTAGTAGAGGAGAGAGATTGAGTGAAGGAAAGGAATATATAGTGTGGAGGCAGAATAGATAGGATTTCGCTCCTACTGGGTTGACACAGTGGGGCTGTTCTGAAGATCTGACTGAATAATCAATGAAATGGAAAATTTTGGTACAATTGTGTTAGGTTGCTTACAGTACATTAAGGGTGTGGTCCAGGTGGGGGGTAGTACTGCTAATGGACACGAGAGGGCAGTTGAGGGTTAGGGAAAGATATGGAACAGTCAAAAGCAAGAAAAGAACAAGGAAAAGTAAATTAAATTGTCTTCTTTGGGGATTCTCAAAACTGATATCAAAATGAAATTGTATCCTGATAATTTTCACTCATATTGATTTGACTTCGGTAATAGCTTGGGCTCAGGCAGAGGCATCATGGAAAGGGAAATGGACCTGGGTTTGAATACGCAGTCCTTGACTTGGGAGACTGGTGACTTTGAGCAAGTCAATTCCTCTTTAGGGGTCTTGATTCCCTTATTTGTAAAATAAAGTGAGCAAAAAAACCAAAGTTGTCTGGGACTTTTGTCTTTCCATCTGTCTTTTCTCTGGGCTGGAAAACGGGTAGGGCTGTTAAGAGAAAACTTCCAGTAGTTGTAATCTTTAAGGAGCGTGTTAAGGGCTACCAAGGAGATCCCAAGATTATCTTTGAATTGCCATATTTTCCAAAAACACTGGACTTAGATCATGAACTCCTGTGTGTCCTTGGGAGGCAAGACAAATGCCAACCAGTCTGTGGGATAATGCTGTTGGGGTCCTTTGCAGATAAACAGACCCTTCTATCTTCATAGTCTAGCAGTTCCCAACGGAAACGAATGAGACTTAAATTCACCTTGCTCCTCCCTGTGGGGAATGGTCTTGCCTTTCTTCCCACCTCTGCATTTTCCCCACCACAGTCCTGGTATCCCCGCCTTTCTTTGACCTGCTATAATAAAAAGGTCAACTCTGGGGTCTCTATGCCTATGCATTCCTTGTAACATACTTGGTTTTCACATAAGTTCCGTGCTATTGTAATTGCCTGTTGACAAATGAGCTTATTAAAGAGGCAGAGTTGAGGGAACGTATGTCTGACAAGTCACAAAGCTCAGGAAGCGGAGGGGCTCTGGACCTTCACACGGATTTCTGAAACTCAGTCTCCCCAAACTGTCGTGTAGATCCGAGCAGAGAACGGAAACTCGCGCTGCGACAAGCTGGATACTTTGTATCTTTCCTTTATCCCTGGGGGTGGGGGTGGGGGCGCAGCATCTGCAAAATGAGGACGGTTGGACCGTATCCACCTGGCTCCTAGACTGCTCCGGCCCTTTGGGGAGCCTATGGATCCCATGCTTAGCAATTAACAAAACAAAACCCCTAGCATTGCAAAGGAAAACAGTTTTCAAAATATATTAGAAAAGTAACGAAACACGTCCACGCACTCTAGGTCAAGAATTCCTGTACTAGACCTCTAGGGGTCCATGGAGAGGGGGAAGGGAAGGGAGGGAGGAAGAAAAATGTAGAACTTAAAAGTTTGCATAAAAGGCGAAGGTAGAAGACTAGCTTTGCGCGTAATTGGAAAAAAAATAAAATAAAAATAGATTTCCAGTACTAGATCTCTGGGCAGGGGTCCCTTCTGCCACCTCAACGCCCAGGAAGGGAATCTAAAATTCCACTTGCAGTTACCCGCCTCTCGCAGCCCTTCGAGTTCTAAGAAGGCGGGTCCCACTCGGCCACCTTAGAGTTTGGTGTTTCCATGGTAACACCGCCAACCCAGACGCCAGGAGTCCTGGTGAGCCCAGCGGCTCAGAAGCAGGAGGCGGCGCGAAGCCGAGAGAACCATGGGCCGCAGTAAGCGCTCCCCGCGCCCCTTCGCTTCCCGTTAGGCCTCTGCTTTGGGGGGGGCAAGCCCTGGGAGCCCTTCCCCTCCCTCAGGATCCTCCTTCTGGAAGGGACAGCACCTTAGGCCTGGGATCAGGAAGGAGAGAAGGCCTCTCCTCCCTCTCTTCCTTTCCCTGCCTCCCTCCCTTGCTCCCCTCTTCTGCTCTTTCCCCTCCTCCTCTCCCTTTCCTTCTCCAACCTGCCCTCCCCTGCTTCTCTCCTTTCTCCCTCCCTTCCCCTTCCCTTTCTTCCTCCCCTTCTTCCCTTGACCATTCACCCTCTGCCTTCCGTCCCCCCTTCTCTCTCTCTCCTCTCACGTCCTCCTTCCTTTCCTTTCCTTCCTTCTCCCTCATCTGCTATCTCACCTCTCCCCAATCCTTTTGAATCTTTACTCCTACACTTCCCCCTCCCACCTCCTCTCCTTCTCTTCCTCTTCTTTCCCCTTCTTTCCCCTTCTTTCTTCCCTCTCCTTTTCCCGTTCCCTCTCCCCTTTTCCTTATCTTCCTCTTTTCTCTCTCCTTATCCTTTCCTCTTCTTTCTCCCCTTCCTCTTCCCCTTCTCTTCTTTTCTCTTTCCTCCTCTTCCTCTTTTCTCTCTTCTTTTCTCCTCCTCTTTCTTCCCTCTACTCTTCCCCCTCCTTCCTCTTCTCCTCTTTCTCTTTTCTCTCGTCTCTTCTTCTTTCTTTCTTCTACTTTTCCCCCTCCTCATCTTTGCCCTCTCTTCTCTCTCCTTCCCCCCTCCTTTCTTTCCTCTCTCCTCTCCATCATCTCCCCTCCCTTCCCCTTGTGTTCTCCTCTTCTCCCCTTGTCCCTCTACTCTCCCATTTTCTCTAACCTTTCCCCCTTCCCCTTTCCCACATCTTTCTTCCTTAGTTCTTCATCTTCCATACCTTTCCTCTTCCCTCCATTTCTCTGCCATCTTCTTTCCTCTGCCCTTTCCCCTTCTTCTCCCATCTTTCTCTTGTCCAGTCTTCTTTTTACCTCCCCTTCCTTCATCCCTTCTTTTTCCTTTCTTTACCTTTTTCATCCACTTGGAACAATTTCTTTTTCTCCTGGTATTCTACATAAACAATACCTATTGAATTAGTTTGGGATCTGGGTTTGAATGCTAGCTTAGCAGCTTATGAGTGTGGTAGAAAGAGCACTGAATCTGGAGCAGGAGACATGGAGTTCAAGTCCTGGTTCTACTTCTTTCTTCCCACTGAAAACTCAAGGAGGTTAGACTACACAGGACCGCTTAAGATTCCAGTGCAAAATCCTAAGAACTCATAAGGCTTTGGAGAGCATGCCATTGAAAGAAGAGTTTCAAGGAGAGACCCCTTTCCCTATGACTCTGTGATAAGTGTCTTCAAGTCCTAAAGAGGGATTAGAAGTATTTTTCTTGGTTCCAGAGGACAGAATCAACACCATTGTGCCTTTATTATTTTATTATTTATTTTAGTTCTGTATTTAAATTAGCTCTCTAGCCATTGTGCCATAAGGTGCTAATTAAATAAGGAAGTAAAATGAGATCAAATCCAACCTCAGATACTATTAACTATGTGACTCAGTCACTTCACCCTGTATGCCTCAGTTTCCTTATCTGTAAAATGAGCTGGAGAAGGAAATGGCAAAGCACTCCAGTATCTCTGCCAAGAATACCCTAAGTGGGATCATGAAGAATTGGACAGAACTGAAAAATGACTAAACAAATCAAATAGAATAAATCTTTCTAGATCTTGGCCAATTTTTACATATTACAGAGGAAGAAACAGAGACCCTATCTCCTAACTGAATTTTCACTAACTGTCCCACATGCCTGGAATGTCTTTCCTTTCATCTCCATCTCTCAACCCTTATTGCTAGTTATTGCCTTCCCTCTCTGATTGTCTCCAGTTTATCCCACATATTTTGTTTGTACATTGTTGTTGAAAGAGGACCCATGGCATCAGGAGGGTGATGTCTCATCTTGCAAATGAATTGGATTTAAGTGAAGCAGAGCTATGCAGAGTCACAGTTTCACTCTTCCAGAGTCAATAAGCACCCAATGACAAGATATAGAACAGGCTGACTGGAGATGACCCCGTTTGTACATAGCCATTTCTATGTTGTCTCCTCCTTCAGACTAGGTGGTCCTAGAAAGTGTGATGTGCTTTCTGTGTTTCAGTGCTTGGTATATAAGAGACATTCACTACTAAATGGTTATTAAGCCAATTATCTCACAGGGACTGGAAATATGACCTAACCCAGTGGTGAATGTTACAGAAGCTTTAGCCTGCTCCATTTTTCTGACTTGCACCAGTTTTCCCCCCAACCAACCTGGAGGCCCTCTGCTCCCCAAGGACTGCCAGGCAGTCTGGATTTTTAACTTTACTGCATCTCGGAGCCCCCAATCTTAATTGACCCACCATTCTCAGTCTCCCCCAGCACAAGGAAACTCAACCATGTATCACCATTCCCAAGCAACATTCAGTTTGACATTCCTTGTTTTTTCCTGTCAGAATCTTTGGATTCTCACTATCATCTAGTTTGTCTGCTGCCCTTCCTAGCCATGTAGCATTTGCAGATTTGAAGTACATGCCAGTAAATTTCTTTTATAGTTTTCAATCACCATGCTAATGGATACACCCCCCCAACACATTTATATAGTACTTACCTTGCTTGCATCATCTTATTTGAGCCTTACAATATGTTTACATCGGTAATATGAGTAGTATTATCACCATTTGGCAGAAAAAAGAACATGTGAATCAGAGGCTAAGGGGCTTTTTCGGTGTTAGCAAATCATAGAATCATAGAAAATTGGAGCTGGAAAAGACCTCTACCCTGACCAAGAATCCCTTCACAATATGCCTGGCAAGTAGTCTTTCAAACTCTACTTAAATAACTCTAGTCTTGGGAAACTCAGTCCCATTTGAGCAACCATTTCACTTCTTTATAGCCCTGTTAAATTATATTGAGTCAAAATATGTCTTTTTTTTTCTAACTTTCATCCATTTTTCTGGGTTGTATCACGGCCAAACTAAGTAAGGCTAATCCCTCCATCTGTGACAGCCCTTCACATACTTTAAAATAGGGAAAGATGTCCTTTTAAGTTTTCTTTGGGTTAAATGTATCCAGCTCCTTCTGTTGTTCCTCTCATGGCATGGTTTTGGTTTCTTCATTGTCAAGGTTGCTTTTCTTAAGATACATACCAGTTTGCAATTCTTGCTTTCTTTAAAACTTGGCTTTATGAGGCCAAGTACAGTGGAATCATAAGCTTCCTTGTCCTGGACACTATGATTCTGCAAATATAATTTAAGATCAGAGTACTACTGAGCTTAAAACTCTAGTCTTATTTGATACCTGGGAACACTCCTTGTACCTCCCTTCATTGAGTAGAAGTGACTCATCCAAGATCCCATGGCTTTTATGCAGCCTGAGACTTGGACTTGGGCCTTCTGACTCCTAGTTCAGTGTTTTCTACTATCTGGATGTCTCTTATTTATTTCCCCCTCTATATATTTTCTGTGTTCAATTCAGTTGCTTTCTGTTCTCCTCTAACTTTTCTATTTCCATTCCCAGTTGATTCTCTTCTAGTCACTTATCATTCAATTCTGCCCTCATCTTCCCCCCACCATCTCTTGACCCAGTTCTTTTCTTTTCTGTTAAAAGGCTTCCTTACCTCTCCTGTCTTTGGCAATGCTCAGCATAGATAGCTTCTAGTTGTTGGGTTAAGGGAGGGCATCCTTTTTATCCATTTGACTCTAGCAGCTGGTTTGGGATTGGTCTTTAGTTTATAGATTGAATTTTCTTTTAGGGTGAGTCCACCTTGATTCAAAACTATGCTTCACTGACTCTTGGAGTCTGAACAAGAAACTAGTACTTTATTGTGAATATAGGGCCAGGCAATCCGGATTCAAAACTAACTTGCTGGCAGCGTTTTGGCTGTAGATAAGATATTGTCTCACTTTTGGTGGAAAAACTGAGGAATTGACTTTGGATTCTATCACAAGAATTCATGACTAGGAACATATGATAACCAGTAATAATAGTGCAATGGAGGACTGAAGACATTTCTTTTGAGGTTTTTACATTGATTTTGTTCTCTCTTCTGGATGACTGCTGAAGAGGTATAGCTTCTTGAATTTTTCCCATCTATACTTGGCTCTCTTAAGAGACAATGAACTTAGAATGAGGAAGAGTCAGCTTTAAATCTCATCTCAGATGCTTATAGGTATGACTAAGCACAAGTCACTTTTCCTCCCTATACCCCAATTTCTTCATTTATGAAATGACAGGTTACATTTGATGGACACTGAGGCATTGTCTACCTCTAAGTACATGATTTTCTTCTCACCTGGAGAATAGAACACCTTGGATTGCCACAAGTGATGGCCAACAGTTCATTTACTCTCTCTCTGATGAGATTTAGAAGTCTGCATGACCCTATTTTAGGTATATTAATTTGACTTAGGAAAGTTAATTTGTTGTCATCCTTCTTTCAGTACATCTTATATTTTTTGCATTTCTAAGTATTCTACTTTTATTACATAGGAATCATTTCTGAAGATGGGTATTTAGCTAATAGTTTCCCCTTTTCATATGTTTGCTACCAGAACATCTCTCTTACTTTTGAACAAGGTTATTCTGCCTATTTTGTGGGGTTTTGATTCTAGATAGATTCTAGAAGATTCCAAGAATACTGACCTTCAGCAGATTTAGGATGCAAAGATCTACTTAGATTAGTAGGGAGTCACTTTCATTCTTTCCATTTTAATCCTTTATTAGAGGTTAATAATACAGTCTTTCTGTATTATGTGGGGGTGCACCAGAAATCTTATTGTCTTGCTTTAACCCCATTCTGACTGTTTTCTCTTTACTTCTCTCCCCAGGACCTTTTTCTTTATTCCTTGTTCTAATTACACATGGCTTCTAGTTCACCTATCAGTAATCATGTCTCTAGACCTCTTCTTGTCATCCTGACAGCCTCATCCTGTTTCCTCTTCTCTTCTAGCTTGCTGTTGACTTTGGCTTCCTCCTAGCCTCTTTTATCCCTCACCAGCCCTTATTCCTGGCCTTATTCCTACACTCTTCATAATAGAGTTGCTTTAGTCTTCCTTACAAATTTCCTTGTTACTCTCCTAATTCAAGAGAAGATATAGGGAACTTTTGAAGTCTGAGGAAGGCAGTGAGAGGGATTGTCAGTATTGGCTTAGTCCATAGTGCTAGAAACTTGGTGAAGAACTAATTCCTGTGACCTTCTGCCCTTTCACATTTTTTTGTTTTTTTTAAAAGAATTTGGTTTTTTTTTCACTTCATTGGATTGAATTAGTTCTATCTTTATAAAACAAGAATATTGTTTGTTTCATTTACTGTTATTGTTGTTGTCCTTCATTCTTGAATCAGACCATAAGATCAAGTAAAAGATTCATTGGTTTTTTTTTTAAGGCTATTACAAACAGTTGGGAAGGGAATAATTGATCAGAGAACTAAGAATCATGGGATTCTAAAGCAGGAAGTGACTTGAGCAGTCGCTAGGAATGAGCTCATATCCCACTTTTGAAACTTGCTTCTTGTGAGACCTTAGGTCTCAGTTAACTTTGTCATCTTCTTGGACTGGTTGAAACTGAGTTCCCTTATAGTTTGCTCATATAGTGACTTGACTTCTCTGAAGCAGAGGCCACGAAAGGTAGAGAGACCTGCTATGGTCTCACATAGTCACACAGTAGAATCAAATCCCTGGTCTCTTAAATTTCTTCACTTTTCTGGTTCTTAGGAGAATTAGAAGAAAGGGTGGTGTGAGCCCATGTTAAACAAGATCTTGAGGGTCACTTACCCTAGGCAATACTTCATTGAATGCTTAAAATGAATGAATGAAAATAAAAAGCACTTAGTATGTGTAATGCTCTGGGGTAACTGTAGAAAAGCAAAAGACAATCTTTATCTCAAGGAGCCCACATTCTGAGGAGGGAAACGACTTGTGCAGGAGATTTCAAATGGAAAGATCCCAGGTTCCTGAGGGAATATTAGTGAAGCAGATGGCAATGTACCTTTAGTGTTTCCTTGGATAAGTATCTTTCTGATGTTAAGTCTTTTGACTGTGCCAAGGACTGCATTGTTGAGAACTTTTATGTTTGTCCTACCAGGAAGTGGGGGCTTCAGCACCTCACCCACAGAAGTGGATCTGCTTGAATTTCCCATTGCCTTCCAGTGGTAGTCATTGGTGATCTGATGGGCTCCTACTCCAGAATGATTGCTTCTCTCAATTTTAGTAACCACCACATGAGAATTTTTATTAACAGACAATAGTTCATAAGGAAGATGTTGGGGTGTACCAGAAATCTTATCACAGTTTTAAAAGTTGTTGAGTTCTCACAAAGACCTTTGGGACATCCTATATTTTTAGACAATATGTTTAGTATATAAAAACAAGTATTATCTAAATAAAATTCTTAACCAAATAAACTTCACTCACCATTTTGGATTAATAGTCAAATAAAGGTCTTTAAGAATGTTGTCTGGCCCACAAATATTGTTCCTAAATCTTTATGTAATATTGCTTACCTTTGTTTTTATTGTGTAACATTACACAAATACTGAAAACATCTTTTAATTTTAAAATAGGTTCAAAACTGGAAAATTTCTGTGCCTTTTTATAATTTACCTAGTTGTCTAATGAAGCTACTTCAGATAAATATAGTGAGGTTTCCAGCAAAAGAAAACACTTTGTTCTCTGTACTAATTTTGAGAAATCAATGCGAGAGGCAAGCAATATTCCCTTGATGATGCTATATAACTGTGAGTCAGAAAATTCCAAGAACTGAGAAAAAAGCAAACCAAACCAAACCAAAATTTCAGGTATCCCAAAAAGCAATGGAAAAACACACAATGGTTTTTAAAACAAGTTACATGAGACATAGGTTTAAAGACATCATTAAATCAAAAATTTGATAAAAAAGAAAAGCTGAGCATTTGAGACAGTGTTCAGAGAGTCAAAGAATCCTGGAAAGTTCACCAGCATAGAGAATGTATGTGCTCTGGAAGCTTGAGGGCAGACCCCTGACTTAAGATCTATTAGAATGGGCAGGTGGGAAGGGCTGTTTCCTGCCCTTTGAGGGAGGCTTCTTATGCCTTTGGGATCACAGATTATTCTTGTATGTAAAGAAGCCAGAAAAGCTCAAGATCTTGGTTCTTAGCCTGCCCTGCCCTCAGAAGCCCAGGAGATAGAAGACCCTTTAGCAATACTTGCTGATTAATATGTGGATTGAGGAAAACCCTTTTATTTCCCCGGACCCCTGCTTATTCCTATATATAATGAAGATGCCTTCCCTGCACCTCTGGCAGGGTTGAGTTTGAGGATCAAATAAAATTATGTGGTTTTTTTTTTAGTCTAACTAGACCAGTGATTTCACCAGGGTGGGCATTTCTGGTATGGAAGCTCTCATTTCTGATGCAGATCACCTATTTGTCTGTTTTCACCTACAGTTTAAAAGAATTGCTTGGTACTTGAGAGTTTGAGTATCTTTGAAGACTTCTTTAATATAAGGCTGACCATTTATCCATTTTACTATACTGCTTTCTAAGATAATAAGGGTCCCAAAGGTCTTAGTGTAGCTTTAAGCTTGAGACTCAATAGATGTTTGTTATTCAATATTAATGCAGTACATATAAATATTCATGCAATACATATGAACAGCACTAGCTTTGGAGTCAGGAGGACCTGAGTTCAAATTCAGACTCAGATTCTTGACTCTTTCTAGCTTTGATCTTGGGCAAGTCACTTAACCCCAACTTTCTCTCTTCCAGGGCCATCTCCACTTCTCCTGATTCATATCTGGCCACTGGACCCATATGACTCTGGAGGAAAAAGTGAGGCTGGTGACTTAGTACAGCCCCTCATTCAAATCCAATTCATGTGCTTGTTACAGCTTCACCTCCTTGGTGTTGTGGCCTTATTTGAGAATGAAGGACAAATATCATCACAAATTTTGAAATCTTTCAATTTAGAGACAATTCTTATTAGCTTTGTATAAAGTAATCAGTCAATAATAATGTGCCAGGCCCCGAATACAACAGCAAAATTCCTCACCCTCTGGGAATTCACAATTTAGTAAGGAAACAACATGTGAACAAATAATGTACAAGCAAGATAAAACAATGAATAGGAAATAATTTATCCAGGCAAGGCACTGGAACTCAAAGAAATTGGAGAAGGCTTCCTGTAGTGCTTGGAACTATAGCTGGTACTTGAAGGAAACAGAGAGGAGGGCCAGGGGCATTCCAGCCCAATGAGACAGCCAGCCCAGAGTTCTGGAGTGGTAAGGAAACCAGTACCAGTGCTCATGGAAGAGGCTGGGAAAATAATGGGAGGAGGTTCTAGGTGAGGAAGGGCTGTGAACACCACATTGGGGATTTGATATTTTATATCATTGGGGGTGAAAGGGAACCATTGGCATGGGAGAGTGAGCTAACATGTTTTGGCTGGCAGGAAGGACCAAGTATCAGACTATTGAAATAGTCCAAGAATGAGGAGATGAGGATCTGTGCCAAGGAGGTTGGGGGCAGTAGAAGAGGAGAGAGGGTGATGGTGACAGAGACAATGGAAAGGGGAAATTAGCAGGCTTTGGTAACAGATTAGGGAGATGAGAGTAAGGAGTTGAAGATGGCACCCAGATTATGAACCTGAGGATTGTCTTATATAGTAATTGACAAGTTTGGAAGGGGAAAATAATGTCCAGTTTTGAACATGGGGAATTTAAGTTGTTTATTATGAAAATTTTTTTTTGTGGGGCAATGAGGTTAAGTGACTTAACCAAGGTCACATAGGTACTAAATATCAAGTGTCTGAGCCTGCATTTGAACTCAGGTCCTCTTGATTCCAGGATTGATGAGCTATCCATTGGCACCATCTAGCTGTCCCCGAAAAGGCTTAACAGGCAGTTGGAGATGTGAGATTGGAGCTAGTAGAAAGGTTAGAGCTGGATGCACAAAGATAATAATTGAATACAGAGTATCCACTGAGATCACCAAGTGAAAATGTATAGAGGGAGCATAGGTGAGGACTCAGGACAGAACCATGACTTGCAATAAAGATTCAACAAAGGAGACTGTAGCTAGGTGTGAAGTCAGGAGATGGTAGGAGTTGGAGGCCATGATTCAAAGCTGAAACTTGACTGGGGGCATTCAGCAATAATCAGGGGGATTGTAGGGGAAGGTAGTGTAGACTTGAACTAGTTCAAAGGGTAAAGATGGGAAAAAGAGTGATACCCAGGGAGAAAAATGAAGGAGTGGTGGTCACAGTGTGGATAAAGAGCAACATTTAGTATTTGGAATAGACAGGCTGAAAGACAGTAGATTGATCAATTAAGGTAGTTTCAGAGTTCCTAGACATGGTACATTTATAGGTGATGACTAGATCAAGGGAATGACCCTCTTTGCCTTTTGGGGCAAAGAACTGAGAAGTTCAAGTGTTAGTGTAATGGAAAGAATGTTGGATTTTGACTCCTTTGCCTGGGGTACAGGTCCTGTCTCTGATCCTTAACTACCTGTGACATTTGTTCTCTTTAGGCTTTATTTTTTCCTAATATGTAAAAAGGAGAGTGTCAGATTAAATTACTTCAAAGACCTCTTCCCAGTTTTAAATCTTGTAATACAGTAATCTGGGTTCAAATCTTGTACCCTAAATTTGTTAGCTATGTGCACTCTTTAATACCAGTCTTTTATCTGTAAAATGGGGATAATAATATTGATATAAATGCTACATAAATAGGTTACTATTCTTAGCAATGATAAAGTGACAAAATTTATTGGTACAGAGGATCTAGGTTGAATTCGGTAGTTTTTCCAAACTAAGAGCTCAAGAAATTAAGGATTATTGCAGTTGACCTTTGATTTCTGGGACTAGCAATTGACCCTGTTTCAAAAGAACAAGAGACTGATGCTGATATGTTATTTTGTAATGCAGACCTATCTTGAATTCTGCCTCCCACCATTTGCTTTTTAGAATTAATTTCTTTTATTTATTTATTCTTATTTTGTACAAATGATTTTTTATACATTACTAAAATATTCTTGTTTAAGAGTAAACATAATAGCCTCTCCTCCCAAAAATATAGGCCCACATGAACAATAAAGTAAAGGAAAGAGAAAAAATTAAAATAAAAAAATAATAATAGGTGCAGCCAGGTGGCGCAGTGGATGGAGCACTGGCCCTGGAGCCAGGAGCACCTGAGCCCAAATCCAGCCTCAGACACCCAACAATCACCCAGCTGTGTGACCCCAGGCAAGCCACCCCAACCCCAATACCCTGCAAAAACCAAAAAAAAAGACCTAAAATAAAGTAATAATAATAATAATAATAGTAGTACTAGTAGTAGTAGTAGTAGTAGTAGTAGTAGTAAGGGTGGCCAGGTGGCACAGCAGATCGAGAACTGGCCCTGGAGCCAAGAACACCTGGGTCCAAATCTGGCCTCAGACACGCAACAATCACCCAGCTGTGTGGCCCCAGGCAAGCCACCCAGCCCCATTTGCCCTGCAAACCCCCATCCAAATAATAATAATGATAAAAAATGTGCTTTAGTCTATGTTACAACACCTCCAGCTCTGTCATGGGTGGATCACATTCTTTATGATAAGTCCATAACAAAATCTACTTCCATATTTTTCCACCATTGCCATTACCGATCGCAACTCCCTCCATTCATACTTTCCCACTACCATATACTATATTTTCTCTCTCCTTTCACTCTGTCCCCCTTCTTAAATGTGCTGTAGGGTAGCTGAGTGGTGCAGCAGACAGATCCCTGGCCCTGGGGCCAAGAGGCCCCAAGCCCACATACCACCCCCTTAGGCCCAGCATCCACCCAACCCTATGGTCCCAGACAGACCATCCAATCCCAGCCCCTTGCAAGAAGTAAAAAGTAAAAAAGAAAATGTGTTATATCTAACCACTCTCCCCGCATGGTCCATCCTCTCCTCCATCACTCACATTCCCCCCCCTTCCCCCAGCCCCCTTTCTCTCCTTCTTACTCTAGATGTCTATACCCCATTGAATATATATGCTGTTTCCTCTCCTAGCTACCTCTGATGAGAGTGAAGTTTCCCCTCGTTCCCCTTTACTTCCCCGCTTCCATATCATTGCAATAGCTCATTGTAATAAAAAATCTTATTATATGAAATATCTCCTTTTTCTTTCTCCCATTACATTTCCCTTTTAGCCATTGACTCCATTTTTACATTATATTATATCTTCAAATTCAGCTCTCTCCTGGCTTCATCTATAAAAGCTCCTTCTATGCTCTATTAAATGAGAAGGTTCATATGAGTATTATCAGTATCATTTTTCTATGCAGGAATACATGGTAGTTCATCATCATTAAGTCCCTCATATTTTCCCCTTCTCCTCTACTCTCTATCCTTCACCTGAGTCCTCTATTTGAAGATCAAACTTTCTGTTCAGCTCTGGCCATTCCAACAAGGAACATTTGAAGTTCCCCTGGTTCATTGAAAGTCCATCTTTTTCCCTGCAAGAGGACATTCAGTTTTTCTGGGTAGTTGATTCTTAGTTGCATTCTGAGCTCTTTTTCCTTCTGGAATATTATATTCCAAGCCCTATGAGCTTTTAATGTAGTTGCTGCTAAGCCCTGTGTGATCCTGACTGCAGCTGCACGATATTTGAACTGTGTCCTTCTGGCTGCTTGTCATGTTTTCTCTTTGACTTGGAAGATCTGAAACTTAGCTATAATATTCCTGGGTGTTGTTTTTTTGGATCTCTTTCTCGGGGAGATTGGTGGATTCTCTCAATTTCTATTTTGCCCTCTGCTTCTAGGATATCAGGGCAATTTTCCTGTAGTAATTCTTTGAAAATGATTTCCAGGCTCTTTTTCTGATCATGACTTTCAGGTATTCCAATAATTTTTAAATTATCTTTCCTGAATCTTCTTTCCATATCAGTTGTTTTTTCAATGAAATGTTTCACATTTTCTTCTAATTTTTCATTCTTTTGGTTTTGAAGTATTGTATCTTGATTTCTCATAAAATCAGCAGCCTCCCTCAGTTCCATTCTATATTGGAAGGATTTGTTTTTCTCAGAGAGCTTTCTTATCTTCTTTTCCCATCTGGCCAATTCTGCATTTTAAAGCATTCTTCTCTTCAATAACTTTTTGAACTGTTTTATCCATTTCACCTATGCTGGTTTTTAACATGTATTTTCTTCAGCATTTTTTGTATTTTCTTGACTAAGCTGCTGATTTCTTTTTTATGTTTTTCCTGAATCTCTCTCATTTCTTTTCCCAATTTTTCTTCTATCTCCCTCACTTGATTTTCAAAGTCTTTTTTTTGAGCTCTGCCATAGCTTGAGCCCAATTTCTGTTTTTCTTGGAGTCTTTAGATGCAGGAACTTGTACTTTCTCATCTTCAGACTGAGTATTTTGATTCTTCTTGGGATCACAGACAAAGTATTTCTCAATGGTGTTCCTCTTTTTTCTCTGCTTACTCATTTCCCCAGTCTGTGCCTGGTTTTGGGGTGCTTCTTGAGCTTTTGATCCCTACAAGGATCTCTATGTGTGAAGCTCTGTCTTCCCTCCTGGTCTGTGAATGACAACAAGCACATCCCTCTGCCATGGGGCTGAGGTTGGGGGTTGCTGCTGTTCGATGGGGGGCCTAGGCTGTGATCAGGATATCAATGTGGTCAGAGCCCCAGAGTCCTGTTCAGAGATAGAGGACAGACCTTGGCAGTCTCTTTCCACTCCCCTACCTAGGCTCAGCACTAATGCTTGGGGGCTCCTACTTACCTTCTCTGCCTGCTTCTGGTTTCTAGATCTGGGCTGCTGGCCAAGCTATTCGCTGAGTGCCCTGAGGGCTTGGCTTCATGTGCTTGCTCTGGCAGAGGCCCCCCCCCCCCGCCCCCATCCCCATTGATTCCCCCAAGTTGTGCCCGGTGCTCCCCAGGGTGTGGGTCAGGAAGCTGCCCCTGCTGCCATGAGCTGCAGCTCCCAGTACCCTGGGACTCCCTCCGAGAGGCTGAAGTTCCTTCACTCTGGCGGCAGCCCCTCTAACCCCATGGAGCAGAGCCTTTCCACTATTTTCCAGGTTACCTTGGACTAGAGAACTGCCTCACTGGATCCCTCTGTGGGTTCTGTCTCTCTAAAATTCAGTTAGAGTCCTTATTTTATACGTTTGGAAATATCAGAGAGAGAGCACCTAAGAGACGATCCTCTCCTGTTGCCATCTTGGCTCCGCCTCCCTAGAATTAATTTCTTAATTAGACTCTGATATATATTGTCCTTCAAAGTACAAACGAAAACAAGGATTGTATTTCTCTAAAAAATTCTTTATTTAATAAATTTTCAATAAGTTGTTCTGCCTTTATTCTAAAATAGATTTTATGACCCTTTTAAGTTCTTACTTTAGTAATATTTGTACTTAGTTGTTGCCAAATAACTGGACCTTGATGCTCTAGTTTATCAGGACATCTGTAAGATATGCTATTTCAAAGTATTAAGACAAAACAAATTAATGCTGGTAAGTGACTTTGGTATTTTCTCCACATCCCAATGTGGAAATTCCTTGTCAGAGTCAGATTAGCATTTTAACTTTAATCATTAATATTAGAGTTTCCAGGAGGTACTCTGAAACTGAATTATATGTTCATAGGCAGAAAATATTCTAATTAAATAATATCAATGTTAAATAATTAATATCAAATAAGTGTTTCTCAGAATTGTGAAGACCCAGATTTGCAAATTGAAGATCCAGTGGTCATAAGTGACAGCTTGAAATGAGAAAAATAGGAAAAAAATATTGAGATAAAGATTCAAAACACAAAACAATCCAGGGTCCTTAATAGAGTAAGAAATGGTCCAACATGCTTTATTAGTCTCTGAAGACAGCACCATGTTTTTCCCCAAAAGGAAAATTTAAATTTACTTCAGCATAGGATATTTAAGAAAGCCTGAAAGTATGGGTAGAAAGGTTCCTAGATAAAGTTGTTATACTATAAAGGGTATTGGTTGTGTTAAAAAAGTATGCTTCAGTAATCTGGAAGAATTAGTCTTTTAGGATATTTCATTTTGTAATGATACTGAATAAATGAGGTATTAATATATATCACCAGATAAGACTGAAATATTTCCCCAAGTCCCACATCCAGAAAGTGTGTGTAGTATAAAAAACTGAACAACTTCAAAGCTTTGCCATTCTTTTCTCTCTGCAACATTCACAGAGTTCCAGCTAGGAATAGCTGTTTATGGTACTTAGAATTAATTGTCTTTTATTCCGTATCTCCCATTGAGTGTAGAAATTAAGAGAGAGTGAACACCTAACCGTCCATTGGAAGTCACCAGATTCACAGCTCTGAGAAATAGATTTTTGAAATTTGCTAAAACAAGTGAAACTAGAGTCCCGTTGACATCAAAGTACAGAAAACACCTTTCCCCCTTTTAATCTTCCATGTCTTTGTTCTTTTTTATACCCTCAAGTGTCAGTGGCCTCAATCCCTTTAATGAACTGAAATAAAACTTGAAAATAAGGCTTATTTTAAATAAGGCTGGATTGGATTTCTCAATAGGACTCTGTAAAAGGACTAAATATTTGGGGGCGGAGCCAATATGGTGGTGTGAAGGCAGCATTTTCCTGCAACTCCTTCCCCCCCAAACTCCAAAACCCAGAAAAAATTATGCCTCTAGCCAAAATTTAGAGGGGGCAGATCCCACAGAAAGACTGAGTGATACATTTTCCCAATCCAAGATAATTTAGAAGTTCCACAGGAAAGGTATGTTTCAGCAGGACTGGGGATTGGGAAAAAGCTGCAGCCACAGCATGACCCAGCCCAGTTCAGCCCAGTCCAGCCAAGCCCAGAGATCACCAGCAACAGTTGAAGGGGTAGTGAGAGAATTCTGGTACCCCAGAATGAATGTGGAGTGAGGAGCACAGGCACAGAATCTTCAGTGAGAATCTGGAGAAAGCAGCCTGCACCCCCAGAGATGGTAAGGGAAGTCTGAAGAGATTTCTCTGCTCTCCCTCTGGGTAGGACTCTGTTGCTAGCCTACACTCAAATCCATCTTGCAGTTTGGGCTTCCATACTAAGCAGCCAGGGAAGCACAGGGGTCATCTACATATATCAATGCACAGGCAAGAGAGCATAAGACCTTGGAGGAATAAAGGTCCCAGTGAGGTGTCCACCCCCAAAACCCCTAAAGCCATGGAAGTGCTGTTTTGGGATGAGGAAATGAGTAAACAACAGAAAAAGAAGAATCTGACCATAGGGAATTACTTTAATCCCATGGAAGATCAAAACATATATTCAGATCATGACAAAATCGAAGCTTCTATATCCAAAACCTCCAAGAGGAATAGAAAATGGGCTCAGACTATGGATGAGCTCAAAAAAGACTTTGAAAAGCAATTACAGGAGAAGGAGGAAAAATTGGTAGGAGAAATGAGAGAGATGCATAAAAATCATGAAAACCAAATCAACAGCTTGGTGAAAGATATACAAAAAAATACTGAAGAAAATAATACGTTAAAAACCAGTTTAGACCTAATGGAAAAAAGCAAAACAAAAGGCAAATGAGGAGAAGGATGTCTTAAAAAGCAGAATTGGCCAACTGGAAAAGGAGTTAAAAAAGTCTGAAGAAAATAACTCCTTCAAATGCAGAATGGAACTAAAGGAGCTGATGACTTTGCAAGAAATTAGGAAGAAATAAAACTCTTTCAAAAAAGTCAAAAATTAGAAGAAATTGTGAAATATCTCATTGGAAAAATAATCAACCTTGAAAACAGATCCAGAAGAAATGATTAAATATTATTGGGCTATCTGAAATCCATGATCAGGAGAAAAGCCTAGACTTCATTTTTCAAGAATAATATAGCAAAATTGCCCTGAGATCCTAGAAGCAGAGGGTAATCTATAAATCGAGAGAATTCACTGGTCACCTCCTGAAAGAGATCTCAAAAGAAAAACTTCCAGGATTATTATAGCCAAATTCCAAAACTCCTAAATCAAAGAGAAAATTCTAAAAGCTTCCAGAAACAATTCAACTACTGCGGCTCCATAGTCAGGATTACACAGGATCTGGCAGCATCTACATTAAGGGCTCATAGGTATTGGACTATGATATTCCGGAAGGCAAAAGATTTTGGTTTACAACTGAGAATCAACCTCCCAGCAAAACTGAACATCCTCTCTCAGGGGAAAAGATGGACTTTTGAGAAAACAGGGGACTTTCAAACTTTCCTATTGAAACAACCAGAGCTGAACAGAAAGTTTGATCTCTAAGTACAGGACTCTGGTGAACCATAGAAGGACTGATGTTGAACTGTTTGTATTCCTGTGACAGCACATAGGAAGGAGTGGAATATAATGGTATAATATAGTAAAAAGATGGAGTCAATGGGTGATAAAGGAAAGTACTGGGAGGTAGGGAAAGGAGATGAAGAAGAAGCTAAGAAATTTCGCATAAGAGTCAAGAAAAAACTTTTTCAATGGAGTGGAAAGGGAGAAGGCAAGGGGGAATGAGTGAGGATTCATTCACATCAGAGATGGCTCAGAGAGGAAATAACATACATACTCAATAGGGTGAGGAAATCTATCTTAT
Source organism: Macrotis lagotis (assembly GCF_037893015.1). Taxonomy (NCBI): domain Eukaryota; kingdom Metazoa; phylum Chordata; class Mammalia; order Peramelemorphia; family Peramelidae; genus Macrotis; species Macrotis lagotis. The sequence goes on along the minus strand of NC_133666.1, from coordinate 599,184,810 downwards.
CCTAGAGAAAAGTGAGAATAATGGAATGGGATGAGGGGGTATAGGGGGGGAGGGAAAGGGGGGGGATAGGTGATAGAAGAGAGGGAAGATCAAGGGAGAGGGTACTCAGATTCAACACACTTTGGGACAGGGCCAGGATGAAAGGAGAAAGAAAATAGAATAAATGAGAGTGGGGAGGAATAGAGTGAAGGTACAACTAGTAATAGCAACTGTGGGAAAAATATTGAAGCAACTTCTCTCGTGGACTTATGATAAAGGAAGCAACTCACCCCAGAGACAAGAGCCATTGAAATCTGAACACAGACTGAAGTAATTTTTTTTCTCTCTATTCTTCAGGTTTCTCATCTTCTTGGTGGGGGGGAGGGGGTCTATGTTTACTCTTATGTTTACTCTTATAATACATCAATTTACATTAATGTATAGCATGGAAACAATGTAAAGACTATCAAACAGCCTTCTGGGGGGAGGGAAGGGAGGGTGGGGGAAAAATTGTAAAATTCAAAACCTTTCAAAGAATGATAGGCAGATACTATTGTATATAATTGGAAAGCAAAATGTTAAAAATAAAAAAGGACTAAATATCTGGGGAAAGTACCTCAAAATATCCCTGTCATATATTAAATTAAATCCATGGAAGTAAGGAGGATTATGCCAGGCAAATCTTCATTGACTTTATTGGACCAATATATGACATGGGATCTTGATGTTTTAAATTTAAGAAAAAGAAATTCCATAGTTTTTTATGAAGTCTTTTCCACACTATTTTGTCTCTTTCAATTTTGTGCTTTAAATAATCACTTCTCATACCATAGTTATATGAGATCAAATTAATGTTTGCCAGATATTTTGAGATCTTAGGCTAAATAATTTCTCAAAAGTAAAGACCGGGAGGGAGGGAATGTGTGATAATTTATGAAAACTTCTCAAAGTTGTTTGTCTTTCTGGTAGTGTTATTTAAAATTTTATTTTTTTTTTGTATGTAAGAGTCCTTTCCTCTTTCTTTGATTTCTTGGGGGTATAGGCCTAGTTGGTGACATGGTTTAGTAACTTTAGGGCATAGTTCCAAATCCTTCTGACAGAAAGGTGTTGAGCTCAAGAGTAGGAGACTTACACATTTTTTTGGCATGTCTAATGAGGGAAATTGTTTTGCTTGATCTGTACATTTGTTATAAGGATTTTGTTTTCTGTGTATTCTAATGAGGGGGAGGTACAAAGTAGAAAATAAAGATTTTTGCTAATTGAAAAAAAATTTTTGAAAATAATGCTTCTTAGAGAATGTGATTGACCAGATTAGATGGATAAAAAGGTAAAATGCTTTCATAGTAAAACTGTGAAATACTAGCATTTCCCAATTCTATGTAGGTATTCAAGTATATTTCTTGCAGATTCTGTTTTTAGAATGAATGTTTGCCATTACAAAGGAAGCTGTGTTGTGAAACAATTTTCAGAGGTGCTGCAAAATGGTATGCTACAGAAGACTCTGGCTTAATATAGTACAATTTAGAACAGAACCACTGGGAAATTCCAGATTTTCACAGTTCTACCTTGCTCTGTGATTTTCCATTTTTTAAAATCTATTTTAATTGTGCATTACTATTGCCTTTGGGTGGCTTTTCCCTACTGTGCTAAGTAAGCATTTATAAAAGCCCCACCTTTTGTCCATGTGAAATCTGCAGGTTTGTGCTCTTTTTTGGGGGGGTTGAGGGTAGGGGGTGGGGATTATTGTCTCCAGAGATTTTTTTCTTGCCTTCAACAATTACTCCTGCTTAAAACAATTTACTTCTGTGTGTGAACTTATTAGAGCATTCACGAGAAGACTGATGTAAGCCTTATTCCACAAATTGATAGCTAATCAGTTGTCAGATTATTCAAGTTAGCTCTGTTCTAAACCAAACCTTTGAACGAATAGATCAATATTCATCTATCTCAGGGTTCCCATAAGAATATACTTTTAGAAACAACAGCCCTAGAAGATCTTGATTAGTCTTAAATCATTCCTAGGATTGAGAAGCCAGCTTAGTTCTGGGAACTCTCCTGAGAATTACAGTTTGTTAGTGAGAAAAAGTTGTCAGCTATAAATTGGCTATAGCAGAATCTCGTTCTCTATATTGCTGCAGATTCTCAGCATAATCTTAAGAGTTGGACTAGTGTTCCCTTGGAGTTGTTAGAATGAGAGATTTTATAAGAATGATCTTAATTATACCTAGCCATTGTTGGTACATGTCATTTCCTGGTAGATGATCTGATAATATCAAGTCATTGGTACTGAAGTGAGCTCAATTTTTAAATTCAAAAATCTACAAAGTTCCTTCATCCCACTCAACAAGGAATTGATTCTGAGGACTTTCCCTCAAATACCTTTCATCATTCACAGTGTTTATATGTATTAAAAATATTCTCTCTTTTGTCTTCTCTCTCATACTTGAATTTTCATTCTCTTTTACTCATCTATAACCCATCATAGATTCTACCATAACTTAAATACATCATGGAGTTTCACCTTAAGTTGTCATGTCAAACAATGATTTCTAGTATCCAGTGTTTAGACTTTATTAAAGGTGGTGAGGTTTTTGTTTTTTTAATAGTCAAGGTGGGTGGTTAATATTGTAGATAGTTGTACAAATGCTGAATTGTCCATGGACTGCCTTTCCCTAAAATATTATGTTAGAGATCATCTAATCAAAATCATTGTTTTATGAATTGTAATATTTGGCGCAAATGGCTGGCTGGCCATTAGTTAACACCTGCCATTTTTGTTACAATCTTGCTATTTCAATTCTATAATATATTATTCTTTTCATATAGATGGAAACCGGGGAAGAGATTGACACTTTTTATTTATTTTGTGTAATTAAAGAAAGAAATGAAGTTACCCCTAAACCACTATTTAGCCATACCACCCTTTTGTTTCTAAAATATCTCATTTTAAGGTGATTTAATTATTTATTAATAGAACCCCTTCAATTTGTCCATATTATTCCTGCTTTGTTAGCTCTAAAAGATAAGTAAAAATTTCACTAAACTTGAGATTTACTCTTTTATACTCAATAAACTGGGAAATACTATATTAGCATAATATCTTTAATTTCTGTTAGTTTTTTTCATTGTATCGAGATTTTTCCTCAATAATATCATTCATGTTCTGATTCCAGTTTTCCAACTATGAGAGATCTTGTCGTTAGTCTCACTGGTTCTTTAAAAACAATAGCAACAAACCCAACCAAACCACTTTTCTGTATTTTTCCTAGATCAGTACCTATCAGGTGCTATACATTAGAGCAGTGGTGCTTGGCCAGTTTCATCTTCACTGTTCTTTTAGCTGATGAAAGTTTTATTCTAGTGGGAGTGGAGACAAGTGTTGGTACCTTAATAAGGCTTAGGGTACTGAAGACAATTCCTTTACAGCAAGGTCAAGAAGTTAGCTTAATGAAGTCTGTCACAAGTACTCACTAATAGCAGTAAGTAAATCCATGCGACAGCTTGTTCCAATAAATGTTTTTCTTTCATTTGACATTTGGGAGAGTCCCTTATGTCAATGTTAATAGCATTCTATTGAGTCATCAATATTGTTCCATACATCAGTAATGATAAATTTTCCTTAATACTCCCTCCAAGCAGACTTACCATCTTATTCCAGTTCATTCTCTCTCCTGGCTCCCTGGTCTCCTCATCCCATCACTATTTATCCTTTTGGATTATTCATGCCATCTACCTTTTCTGCTCCTATTAATATGCAACTGAATGTAGCTGGAGAAATTCAACTTAATGAAGAGCAAGTCTGTTATGATTTTATCTTGTTCAATCTCAATGGGACCTTCAGTGCTACACCTTGATCCTTTTCCTGATCTACTTTGGCATTAGAATCTCCATAGTTCTCCTAGCTAACCATTGCCAATTCCAGACTTTCCAACTACCATCATCATCCTTACTCTGTTCTTCTTTGAAGTTTATTCAATCCTATCAAGAGTCTGATAGCTGATATCTATATCTACATCTATATCTATAGACATCTCTCTCTCTATCATCTATCTGTTTGTCTGTCTATCTATCTATCTAAAATCTCAGTGCCCACAACACTCCTTTCATCTTCAGAGAATAAATATATGTAGTCAGTTCATAGTCTTTTTCTCCATTCTAATTCCTGTCGTCTTAGTTGGGGAATTCAACATAGATGATGATATTCCCTGAAACACCATTACTTCCTAGTTTCTTGATTTATTCATTTCCCATTTTATTCCATCTCAGTTATATACAGATGTGGTAATATATTTGGTTTTCCTATTAGCTGGAAGTATTCATATCCATGTCTATAAACTCTGAAATTATTTTATTGGATGGTGATATTTTATCCTATCTTTCTCTAACTGTGGCCACTAAACTTTCTTTATCCTCAGTGTAATGTCTGGTTTCTCCAACCCTTGATTCTTTCCTCTTTTCTCTACACCTTCCTTTTTTCTCTCTTGCCCATTTTGAACCCTTGGTGAACTAATTCAACTCTATAGTAGTTTTTGCCCTTGAGTGTCTTGTCCTCTTAGCCTGTTCCTTGAACTTGCCTTACCAAGCCCTATCCTTGAATTACTCTCATCGTCTTCTAATGTTGCTCTCATTCATTAGTTACTGAACAAAGCTGGAGAAAACACAAAATAGTACTGATTAGATCCACTTCAGATTTGTGTTATATAATTTCAACAGAATCCTAATTGCAATAAAGCAATCCTTTACACCTATCTAATTTACTCCCTATCTCACCCATCACAGTAGCTATTCCAAAAATTTTCTCCCCACCTTAAACCTCCCATGGTACCGCCCCAATACTGAGATCATTGAGAGGCAGCTGAGAGCTGCCTCTTCTTTCATGTTCTTTTACTCAGATATCTTTCCCTACAACCTCTTTCCATAACCACATCTCACATGAAGTGACCCTTCTTGCCAAGGCAAATCCCATCTCTATTCTTAACCTCAGCCTTTTTAGTAGCAACTTGCCCACCCTGCTCCCATCATCCTTATCCTCTCACTAATTTTCACTCTCCATATGGACTGCTTCCCCATTGCCTACATACACTCTCATCTATCTCTCCTACTCCATAAAAACCTTCACCTGATGCGATGGTCTGTACTAGCTCTCATTCCATATGCCTCCTGTCGTTTGTGACTGTACTCATTGAGAAAGCTGTCTACAATCGGAGCTTCCACCTCCTCTCCTCTCATTCTCATCTAAATTTTCTGCAGTTTAGCCCCTGACCACATCACTCAACTGAAAGGCTTTCTGTAAAGTTACAATGATCCTTTAATTGCAACATCTAAGGGGCCTCCTTTCATCCTCTTGATCCTTCTGCAGCCTTTGACATGGTTGACTGTCCTCTGTTTCTCATGACTGCTCATTCTTGGATCTCTTCCTTCAAGGCTGCCCCCCTTCCGTCTCAATCTCATCTTCATCCTGGATGTCCCCTAAAGGTCTGTCTGCCTCCCTTTTTTCTTCTTCCTTTATTCTCCCTGGGTGATATACACCTCCATGGATTTAATATTCATCTCTGTGCAGATGATTCTTAGTGTATCCTAAGCTAACCTTTCTTGTGACCTCCAGTCTTGCATCACCAAGTTGTTTATTAAATATTGTGAACTGGATATCCCATAAACATTTAAAGCTGACTTTGTCCAAAAAAATTAATTATTTTTCCTCCTGAACCTTCCCTCCTTCTGAACTTCCCTATTTCCACTGAAAGCAGCATCATCCTCCCTTTCACATAAGTTCACAAGCTAGGTGTCATCCTCAACTCCCCACTTGTACTTCCCATACCAACTCATCTGTTCCTATCCTCTCACACCTGGACTGATATGATAATCTTCTTGTTTACTTTCCTCTCCCTTTCCTAGATTTTTTTTTTGACCTGGTATCTTTTCCCACTCCATTTGATCCTTTGCTTAACTTCTCCTTTATCAATGGCTCCCTATTAGCTACAGGATCAAATATTTAATCCTGTTTTGCATTTAAATCCCTTCATATTCTGGTCCCTTCCTATATTTCCATTACTCCTACACTTGACACCCCTCCTCTTATTCAGTGATACCCATCTTCTTGCTATTTCTTGCATCACATTCCATAGCTCTTCTCCTTGTCCCCCTGGCTGTCCCCCTTGCCTGGAATGCTCTCTCCTCAGGCTTCCTGGCTTCTCTGATTTCTCACCTTGTTCACAAGGCCTTTCCTAATTTACCATCCCCCATCCCTCACTGCCAGTGTCTTTCATCTGAGATTGTAAGTGCCCCATTGGTATGTGAACTTCTTGAAGACAGGGTCAAGGTTTTAGCCTTCTGTGTATCCCCAGGACTTAGAGTCTCACACATGGTGCTTCAAAAATTGTTGACTCTCTGATTGCTAAATAAGTACATCTATTTGAGGATTTTTTAAGAGTAAAGAATTGAATTTTTTAGTTGAAAAGTAAACTATTACTTTTATAATTCAATAACTAGTAAGTCATTTTGAATGAAATACATATACTAATCACAAATTGTTTTTCAGTTACTGAAGATCTTATTAGGCGAAATGCAGAACATAATGAGTCTCAAATTTTTTCCTTGGAGGAACTCTCCTTGCACCAACAAGAAATTGAAAAACTAGAACATATTGATAAATGGTGTCAGGATTTAAAAATTCTCTATCTTCAAAACAATCTCATTGCAAAAATTGGTAAGTTTTAAAAATAATTTTCTCTCAATTTCTTTAGCATTTTTGAATTAGAAGATTTTCTCAAAGAAAGCTTCAATCTTTTATAGAGATTGAGGAAATATAGTTCAAAGTACAAGCTCAGACCACTCTTATATTTGGAAATAGATTACTGAATTTATTACTTCCCTTTGCCATTCATTGACCGTGTGTCATATCTTTCATCAGAGAGTTTACAAAAATGAAAAAAATGGTTACTATCATTTGGTTATTCATAGCTTTGAATTTTTGATGTGACTCCATGTTGCTTTGGAATGAAGTTTAATGATTGAAAAAGGACATGTCCCAAAGATAAACCAAATATTTACAACACTTTACTATATCAAGGACGTGGAAGAACTGGGTGTGGAATGGCACTGGAAATATTGGCAATATTTGTTGCAGAATATCCTGCTATTATTATTATTGTTGTGCATGTTACTGGAATGAAAGTGGAAATGATGGAGTTAATTAGAAGCAGGAAGTAATTATTAAGCAGCTAAGTTGGGCTCATTTCTTTTTAGAGCTCTACTCAGACAGTTCTTTATGGTGTGGAGGTGACTAATTCTCAAAGATGATATCAGTTAGTTTCATCCTACTAAGTTACAGAAGTTTTGGATATGGGTTCTGCAACAGAATTTACAGCAAATATATACATATATATGCCACAAAGTGCATACTTACATATTTATATATCTTTAAACATATATATATATGCATATATACAATACATTCTCTCTCCCTACATATATACACACATTTGTTTTCTGATGATCAGAATTTCTAAGTTCAAAAAAGGCTTATCACTAAGGTTAGTCCCTGGATTGAATTTTTAAATTTAGTTTGCCATAGCAACTTAAGGTATTACTAATGTACCAAAGGTGGGTAAGTTTTTCTTGTCAATGAAGGAATACCTTCACTAATAAAATAACAGATTCTTGAAGATGTCATGTAAAGCATGTTAGGAACTTGAAATTATATAAAAATAAGTAGAACAGCTTGCTTTCTCTCAAGGAGCTTACAGTCTGATAAATAGCCAAGCTAAAATACCTGGAATACAAATTGGAATATGCATACATAATAGATCAGCTATGCTATTATAATGAAAATTCAGTGAGATCAGATGAGAAAAGTCACTCCTGTGGGGAAAAATTTTCATCTGGGTCTAAATGTGTGCTATGTCTAAGGCAAGTCATACTGGGGAATACACACGAAAAAGATACCTGCTACTTTCACAGAGTATACAGATTGTGTGTGTGTGTGTGTGTGTGTGTGTGTGTGTGTGTGTGTTAGATACATACATAAATAATTGCACAAAAATGTTCATAATTAAATCATCATGAGGTTTGAAATAATTTGTTAGTTCTGATGAAGAAGAAGCAAGGATTTCTACTGAGGTTGAGAACACGAAAGACTCTTAAATGTCACCTGTGCTGAACATATTAGCAAACGACTTATTGACTTTTGAGAAAAGTATTGTGGTTTGTAGGGTGTGGGCTATATATGGTGTGAAATCTTTAAATTTGAGTTTTTCTGTTGCTGTTGTTATATATAAATAATTTAGAATTGTTTGTTGAAAACTTAGACTTTTGCATTCCCTTTTAACAGACATTGAAATCTTCCAGATTTCTTTAGATAATTATTTCAAGGATCTTTACTAGAAATTAGAAGTTCTGGCACATAGTTGAATTAAAAAGCTGTTACATCAAATCACCAGCTTTTATGCATTGGGACATTGAAGTTAGTACTAATTGAACAGATTAAAATAGTCTCTCAGTTTCCTCATTTCCACAGCTGTTTCTTTTTAAAGCTAATAGATGGTAGCATGCTATACTAGCCTTTCTGGAATTGTTGAAAAGTTTCAAATTTTGCTTCCAAATATTTTTAACTATGTAAGTTTTTGCTATTTTTCCTTTGCATAATAGGGTTTAACCCTTTGGAATCTGATTCTTCCCCTCTATTCCAGTGAAACTATATGTTTAATGGCCATTTCAACTCTAAATCCTGTGATAAAGGTCTTTCTAATCACCAGAATAGAGCAGTGGTCTATTTTCATTACTCATTTTCTTTGACTGTTCTGTGGCATTGACATGCCCCTTGGCATCCAGGATTTACTTTACATCTATAATCACTCCTGTATCCCTAATTCATTCATCTGTCTTACACATACACACACACTCTTCCTCCACCCCCCCCCCCCATCTCTCCCTCTTTCTCTCCTGGTTCTCTGCATCATTTTTTCTTCACTACATTCTTTACTTCAGGTGATCTCATCTAGTTCCCAGCTTTAGCATTCAGATCCATGTTGGCAACTCCAGCTTTTTGTTCTTTGGTTCTAATCTATCCCCTGAGTTCTTGTTTTTCATTTTTTTTTTTTTTTTTAGGTTTTTGCAAGGCAAGGCCACACAGCTAGGTAATTATTAAGTGTCTGAGGCCGGATTTGGACCCAGGTACTCCTGACTCCAAGGCTGGTGCTTTATCCACTACACCACCTAGCCCCTCACCTTGTTTTTCATTTTTAACAACCTGATTAGCATTTCACTTTCAGTATATCACAATTATTTAGCATATCTGGACATCAGACTCTCCGCTGACTTCTCATACTGCTTCTCCTTTTTAACTTTCCTATTTCTGTGAATTTCCCCCTCTTACCCAGGATCAAAACTTGAGTTCTTCATTATTCCACCCTCCACTTCCCCTCCTTATCCACTCAGTCATTACATTTAATCTGATTCCTTTTCCTTCCCTCCCTGCCCCCTCACCATGATGCCTCTTGGAATTATTTCTTCTTTTGTATTTTCACTTTCAGAGCCTTAATTGCAATGGTCATCACTTTATAATTCAGACAGAGTTTAGAATTCTGGATCTGTTTTGATCTGCTTGATCTTGGGCAAGTTATGTATCATCTCTGGGGTTCGGTTTCCTCAACCATAAAATGAAGGTATTCGATCAGATGACTTCTAAGGTCTCTTTCAGTTCTTAATCTTAAATCAATCTCTCACCCCTAGATATATTTATTGATTCATTGGCCTTACTTGGATTATTTTATATTCTTCAGAACCCTTCAATCACATCCTACCAAGCAGATTCCAAACTCAGAGGAATAGTCCCGAAAGAGGCTAAGGATTTTTGACTAATGGGATCATAGCTGCTTTTGCTATTAGAAATCTATCTGATATCTCACTGTTCATTTGAAAAGTAGTTTCCTCACTTATTATGTGAATATATGAAGATATATTAAATTGTAGATTATGCCTTCTTGATGTTTTCCCTTTGTTCTTGAAGAACACCACAGAGGGATACCTTGACAAGTAAGTGAATTAGATTTGACTGAAAGGAAGCTGGATAAAGTCACCAAACCTCACTTTTTACTTCCGACTATTAGGGTCCAGTGGTCAGATCTAAATCAGTACAGCTGGAGATGGCCCCAGATGTAGTGGGAAACCTCGATCTTTTTAAAGCTAGATCTTTCCCTATAGCTCTATGACTGCAAGATCTAAGTTAAAATATTATATTCCTTTATTCATTTATTCAGTGACAACTCAGGCATAAACTTATATGTTTGTTTATTTTATGTGATCTTTTAAAACTGAGAAGCAGAGTAGGGGAAAGATTGGATTTAGGGCCAAAATATCTCATTCCTGGACTGATTTCATCATTTATAAAACCATAGATTTTGTGCTAGTGATGTCACTTTTCTGTGCATCAATATCATTTGGGAAGTGGGGATAATGGATTTACCCTATTTCTCTCTTAGGTTTGTTGTAAGGAAAGCAGCTGGTAAGTCATACAGCCTTGTGTGTTAACCATTTTTAGGTAATCATTATTAGATAGAATTTATAAGTTAGGTTGATACATTTCTAAAACAATTCTTTAAATTGTTAAAGCTAACCAGAAAAAACTAAAGCTGTTTAAAAAATAGCTTATCTTTTCATTAAGTGATGAAATGTGGTTCACTTTGCTTTTTATGAGCTATATGCTTTATTAATGAACTACCTTAGTTTATGGAAATAATATGTTGATCTTTTATATTATGAAAACAACAATGTTTGAAAAATGTTGTTTAAACTTGCATTGTTATTGTTATGGAATAACTTATTATTTTTATCATTATTTTATCACTAAATGAGGACATTAGGGTCAAATTGCTATGCAGATCATTTTTAACAGAGATTATAGTCCTAATTCAAAGTCGGGAGAAATAGAGTATGTGAATGTGGAAAGCTCCATCAATTCAAAGTTTGTGCACTACTATAATCAACTTCAGTTTTGTGTAAAAAAAAAGACGTCTATTTCCTATCTTGGTGAGTGAGGTTAATTTTCCTAAAACATCTAAACACACATTTTCATTTTGAAGATATCACATAATTGCAAGATGCTTAATGAATATTGTAAATGATAATGTTATCAATGTTATATACTTTTGTTAGCTATAGTATTTTTTATTAGTGAAAATTACATTTAACTATAGGTGCAAATATTTGTTTAACTAGTGATACATGTACACTTATGATACAAAAATATAGAATCATAGGTTTATGGTATTAAATGGGATCTCAGAGGCCATCTCATCTTACCTTTAGCCAAATTATTAACTCTCCCTAGCCACTGGAGTCTAACCTTCACTTGACAATCTTTGACAACTAGGAATTCCCAACTTCCAAGGGAGTCTGTGTGTGTCTAATATTTTTATACTCTATTAAAGTGGTTTTCACATGATGTTTCACTTGAGAAAGTATTCCTGTGAAACTTCTATGTTTATCTTTTGGTAGAATTTTCTAGTTTTATATTGTCATGTGAAGGAAAACCTGAAAACTTCTCAGATTAATTATTAACTGATATCTTCTAATTACAGATAGAATTATGTTCTGCATGTACAGTCAGGAAGACATAAGTTCAAATCCCACCTCAGGAACTTCCTGGCTCTGTGATGTTGGGCAAGTCCCTTAACTTCTAAAATGAAGGGGTTAGACTTGGTGGACTCCAAATCTAGGCTTTTAGAGGTAGGTCCAGGTTAGAGGCCCTTGTGCCAACAAGGAATCAGGATGCAGGCCCCAGCCTTAGAAAGGCTGCAGTGACTTCAGAGATTGCTTGATTTGACCTTTCTGTGTGCATCATTCAATGTGTACAAAAAGTTGTTCTATAATAAAAACTAATTTAAGTTCTGGTTTATTTCAGAAAATGTTAGCAGACTAAAGAAATTACAGTATCTGAATTTAGCTTTGAACAACATTGAAAAAATTGAAAATTTGGAAGGTAAGATTTTTCTCTCCCGTTTTGAAAATAAATAATTTAAAAAACTAGATGCATAAAGAAATTTAGTTGCTAAAAACTTTTAGTTATTTTTAATAATGATATTTTTATTTTAAATATTATTTTTACTAATGTTACAGTCATTAACCATTGCTTTTCATTACGTCTAAGCCTAGATGGAGTCTTTCTTGAGTTCCCAGGTTTTCAAAGTAGTTAGGAGCTCAGTATCAGTTGTAGGACAGACCTAAAAGATGACTTCTTGACCTCTTTTGTGCCATGGAAACTTTTGACAATTTGGTAAAGCCTATGTTCCCTTTTTTAGAATTATGTTTTTAAATATAAGATAAATACAAATATACAGAGGTACCAAAGAAACTAATTGTATTAAAAATCATTAAAAAAACAAATATTTAATTGGTATAGTATATAGAGTTCTGGGTCTGGAGTCACAAAGACCTGAGTTCAAATTCAAACTCACACCCTTACTAGCTGAATTTATCACTTATCTGCTGCCTGCCTCAGTTTACTTAATTGTAAAATGGGGATAACACCAATACCTACCTTCCAGATATGAGGATCAAATACAAAAAATATACATAAGAGCTTAATGCAGCCTATGCTCTTGTTACTAAAAAATTTGTGCACATGAGTTTTTGAATTCCCCCAGAGTTCGGTGGTGGTGGTAGTTTTTAATTGTACTTTAAATTCAAGCATATCTAGTACAATTGTGATAAACTTAGAGATGTGAAAAAGTCATTGTAAACTTTAAAGATATAAGATTGTGTAGTGGACAGGAATTGTTTTGATCAGGATGTGATTTTTTTTTATTTTTGATTATTGCAAGGCAATGGGGTTAAGTGACTTGCCTAAGGTCACAAGCTAGGTAATTATTAAGTGTCTGAGTCCTGATTTGAACTCAGGTCCTTCTGACCCCAAGGCCAGTGCTGTATGTACTGTGCCACCTAGCTGCCCCAAGATATGATTTTATAGGGTCATAAGATTTAGCCTTAGAAGGAACCATACTCTTTCTTTTACAAATGAGAAAACCCAGGAAGGGTAAAGGACTTACTGAGGCCACACATCTCCTTTACCAGTATAGATCAGAGGTGACTTTTTTCTCATTATCTTTTTGGCCTGGGCCACTGAGAGGTTAAGAGACTTACCCACCATCATACGAATGTGAACTGGACCCCAAGTCTTCCAGACTCAGTCTAGCTCTTTCACCATGTCATGCTTCCTCTCAATATTGATATATTTCCCTTTTTATAATTATATTACATGTTATATGTAAATATACATATAGATGCATATGTATTTCACATTACATTGATCACTTTTAATAGCTTTACAATTTACAAAGTGTTTTCATCACAATAACTCTTGAGGCCAATAATGCCATTTTACAGATGAGGAGGTTAAGGCTTAGAGAGGTCATATGGCTGGCCCTTACAGGTATAGAAAAAGATGGTGCTGAAACTTGAATTCTAGACTTTCAATTCTTTAATTGAGTGTTCCTTCTAGAATACATGTCACTGCTATTCACAAGTTTCTAAAGCATAGGATATAAAGCTACTATTTTTAATGAATTGAATAATACTTTAAGTATATTCTGATATACTCTCATCTGCTTAATACTTCCTTTTAGGGCCCACCTCACTTCTTTTATGATTATCATCATCATCATCTTCCTCATTGAAAGGAATAAATATTTATTGATCATGTCAGGGTACACAACATTCTAGTAGGTCTATGTTAATTTTCATATCTAGAATAAGCATCTATAGAAAGCAGCATGGCATACTTGGTAGAATTCTGGAATAGAAATAAGGCTCAGACCCTTATAACTGGCCCTTGGGGAAGTCATAACTCTTCTCAGAATCCTCCCTAGTCAAATGATGCTAAATAATTACTGCTATTTCATAGGATTGTTACAAGGATAGGTGAAGGTAAAAGTAAAACACAGTAAGTCTTAAAGCATCATATAAATGAAAGCTATTATTATTACTTTTAACAGTGGTTTTACAATTCCATCATTGCTTTTGATAGCACTACTTTATCTCTTTGTCCCCCACCCCCCCCTCCATTCCCCAAGGCACTTTTCCTTGAAGCCTGTATAGAATGGGGATTGATGGAAGAACTGACAGTAGCTAGTATGTTTTAGTCCTATTTACAGTTGGTAGGTAGTCAAATACGTTGATGCAGCATTTTCTTTTGTAATCTGTCTCATGTAAATTACCTGTTGTACTCTGAAATTATAAATTCACTTGAGGCAGAATCTATTCATATATTAGTAGCCTGTCATTTATCCCACATTATCAGGGAATAAAGTCTATCACTTTGAGTCAATGACTTTACCTTTGAACCTTAATTTCTTCAGTAAATGTTTCCATTCTGTAAGTCTTCTCTAGAGGATGTACCATTTTCTGGAGGTATTCCTTTAATTTTTTTAGTGTTTTTTAGAGTATTTGTTCAGGTCTTGGGCTTAGTTATCTCTTTTTTTTCTGACATTCTAGGTTATACATGCCTTACATTAATAAAGTATTTTATTCCACTTGTTGATTGTTGATAGCATGTTACAGGCTAATCACATTTACATTACATCTTTTAATTACTCTGTTAGTCATTTTCTTCCCTAAGAACATTTTTTATGATTTTTCTAGCTCTATGGCACCACTAAAAGAATTTTCTCATTAAAAAGATTTTTTTCTTTTTTTTGTGACAGTGAACAATTGAAATTACTGCACTAGTTTTCCCATTGCAATCCTGTTCCATCTTTCTCACCAATTCAATTGTGGACCCTATTTTTAGTTCACATACAAATAGATACTGATGAACTAAATCTAATAGAATGGCCATCCAAATTCATGTCAAAAACTAAGAAATGTGCATTTTTATTGAATTTAGTTGTCTATTGTGGATATAATATTTAGGTAAATCTCTTTATTATTCTTGCAGATTTTGTTGAAGAATCTTTGTAGGATTGTTTACCACATGGTTTATCATTTCAAAATTTATCTTTACTTTCTGTTACTTGACTTCCAGGTGTTTGGGGTATCTCTGGATTGTTAGACTATCAAGATTATGCAAAATGTCTATTTTTAGGGTTAAAACCAAGAAGCTCTCAATAGGCAAGAACAGTGGATTGAGTCTACTAAAGTGAAATTTCAAAGGGAAAAATGCAAAAACTTTGATTTTGAGTCAAATAATCAATGGCTTAACAAGTATGAAGTTAGAAGTTTGGGAAAAAAAGTTTTGAGTTTTAGTAGACTTCAAGGCAAATTTGAATCAGGAATTTTGATTCTATGAAATTTAAAGGTTTTTTTGGTTAAAATAAGAGAAATGCAGCTAGAATTAAAAAAGAAGCTATTGAATGACAAGATATTTTTTAAAAATCTGTTAAAATAATAGCCAAAATATTTATAGAGAACTGGTAAAAATAAAAGACAAAGAACCTTTTTCTAATGGTTCAGCAAGTAAAATATATCAATAAAGAATTTTCAAAAGAAGAAAATAGATCACAAAATGATCTATATCATTAAATTAGAAATAAATGCAGTGGTTTCATTTCATACCCATGAAATTGGCAGAAATGATAAAAAGTGGAAAGAAACAATAGAAGCAGTTATGAGAGAAAATAAGCACACTAATATGCTACTGGGGAAACTGTAACTTCTAATATATACTTTAGAATTACTTTAGAAAATGAATAAACTTTATATCTATCCTTTTAAGTATCAAGTCTACTATTAGATATGTATCTCAAGATCAATGACAGAATATTTTCACATATACCTTTGTAGCAAAAAAGAAAAAAATCTAAAAAATAAACAAAGAAAACTGGAAACAATATGGGTTTACACTGAATAAATTGTGGTCTATGAGAGCAAAGGAATATTTATATATTAAAGAAATGTCAATTCTTTTGACAGAGTCATTCAGAGAAATAAGAATTATTAACTAGCAGCACATAGTAGATGCTTAATAAATAGTTACTTATTGATGTAAAAGAAAAAGCAAAACAAAACCTAGCAAATGATGATTCATAATAACAATAATATAAATGAAAACATAGATTTCATAATTCCTATTAAATATAACAACCAATGTTGCTCTCAGAGAGAAATTAGTTTCATAATTATTGAAACATCCTTCCTCATAGTAGGGAAGTAGTGAACTCTATAGATGTGGAAAGTTGCTATCCCTTCAGATATGACTGCTGTAGCTATGGTTTTGTTTATCTGCTTTCTTGTTCTATGAGGAAGGATTCTATAGCAGGGTAGAGATAAGGGGATTTTTTTAAGGGATTGCCTATAGTGTAACAAAACAAAATGTATCCATAAAAATGTAAAAACATATTAAAAAATTTTCAGGTTTTGTTCCATTTTACTAGCTGAAATCATCATGGTTCTCCTTTGCATGAATTGTAGTCAAGAACCTTGGTATTGAGTAATAACTGAAGAAATACAAGGAAATATAAAGGACAAAGGGTAGTATCAATCTATCAACTTACTGAGTTTTCAGAATATTTTATTACAAAAAATTGAAAACTATACAGCATAACCTATCATCTAGGAATTTTATTGTCAAGCACAGAGGGAAGTTTTTACTTAAGTTTGGTAATTCAAATCTCTACTAAATCATTGTTTCTTTTTAAACATAGTGAAGTGAGTCCTAGAATTCTCAACATTTTTAATCATTTAATAATTTGTAAGAAGTTTATTATAAAAACATCCACAAAAATTTTGTTTTTCAATGAAGATTAGTTATCTAATACATAGGTTCCTATTGAAACATTAAAGGACCTATTAGTTGACTGATCCCTCTAAGATATCATACCTCAACCTTGAGAAATCTGAAAAAAATCTTCAGAATAAATCTTAGGTCTAGCTTATGTTAGAGATTGGTTATGTGTATCCCAGATTCCTGCATAGACAGCCGTTATATGTAACTGGTATCTGGCATAGAGTAACCTGTGACTTACCTGACAAAGCACCTCTTCCTGGCCACTGCTCCACTCTAAAGGTGTTCTCTCTCTATTAGACTGCAAACTTCTTGTGGACAGATGTTATTTTTTTTGCATTTTTATCCCCAACATTTAGCAGAATACCTGGAAGACACTTTTAAATTCACTTATTTTCTACACTTTTTTTTCTCTTGGTTGCTTTATCAATTTAGGGGTTCAGTGATTATCTCTATACTAATATTTTCCAGATCTTGATATTCAACTCTCAGACTGTATCCTAATACTATCAATAGCCCTGCATCACCAACTACTCTTTTGATCCTTTGAACTGGATGTCCTTCAGAAATATTAAAGTCAATAGGTTTATAATCACTCTCAGAGAGAAATTAGTTTCATAATTATTGAAACATCCTTCCTCATAGTAGGGAAGTAGTCAACTCTATAGATGTGGAAAGTTGCTATCCCTTCAGATATGACTGCTGTAGCTATGGTTTTGTTTATCTGCTTTCTTGTTCTACCTTTGCTCTGAACTTTGCTACTGTTGTTGAAATTACAACCAGTTACATGTGTTTATCTTCATGTCCATCTCAAGTACCTGTATTTCTGAACCTGCATTGAATTGCCAAGGATGGTTGGTTTTATCTGCAACAACTCTCAACTTGATCACCTTTCTCCTCTGTACTCACATAGTCATCAAACCAGTTCAAAACCTTATCATTTCTTGCTAGGACTATTGTAATAGCTTCCTAATTAGGCCCTCTGTCTTACATCTCTTTCCTTTTCAATCCATTTTCCACTCACATCCCAAAGTGATTTGCCTAAAGCATATATCTTACCTTGTTAGCCCCTTATTATTTTCAGTATCAAATATATATTCCTTTGGCATCTAAGAGCCTTCAAAGATAGACTCTAAATGACCAGGTTTTTAGCCCATATCATTTATTCACTGAATCTTCTAAACTGGTCTTTCTTACATATAATACTCTGTCTCACATATCTTTGCCCTTGCATTAACTTGCTCCCACCTTTACCTCTTAGCATCACTAATTTTATCCAACAGAGTTCAAGTTCCACCTTCTCTATGAGGCCTTTACTGAACCTCCTGACTACTAATATATTATTCCTACCCAATTACTCTCTATTTATTTATCTATCTATCCATCTGTCTGTCTGTCGTTCATCCATTTCTTTCTTTCTTTCTTTCTTTCTTTCTTTCTTTCTTTCTTTCTTTCTTTCTTTCTTTCTTTCTTTCTATCTATTTATTTATTTATTAAAGTTTTTGCAAGGCAATGGGGCTAAGTGACTTGCCCAAGGCTACACAGCTGGGTAATAATTAAGTGTCTGAGGCTGGATTTGAACTCAGGTTCTCTTGACTCTACCTAGCCACCCCACTGTATTTATTTTGAACATATTTTAAATAGGCTTATTTATATACATTTATATACATGTTATTTCTTTTTTTAATGGGCAAATCACTTAATATCACAATGCCCTAAGCAACTCAATTTTAAATTTTTTCTTCTGTCTCTTATTCTTCCCACCCCCTTACTTTTCTGGCATATATCTTACAAGCATTACAAAGATTTAAAAATACAATTAGAGACAATTAGATAGCTCAGGAATTCTCTCAGGAAGACCCAAGTTCAAATGCAGCCTCAGATATTTGCCAGCTGTATGACCCTGAGCCAGTCCCTTAAATGCTATCTGCCTGAGTTTCCTCAAATGTATAATGTGGATAATAATAGCATCTGCTTCTCAGGGTTATTGTGAGGATCAAAAAAAATGATATTTGTAAAGCACTTAGATTAGTGTCTGAAAAATAGTAGGTAATTAATATTGATCGTTTCTTTTCTTTAAATCATGTACTTGTTACTTTTGTAATGAATATTCCCATCATTCCCAATAATAATATCGATAGTAGTCCTACTCTATTAAGGCAGTGCATTGAAATTCTTTTTTTAGTGATGAAGTGATATAGGGAAGTTTCACCATTTATTATGTGGTTCAGTGTTTGTTTTTTAAATCAAAGCAATATGGCTACATAACAATAACTTATATTGAAATAAATGTAGCATGTCATAGCACAAACATCCCTTTTGTATTTTATTAATCTGTCCTTCCCAGTTGACTACCTGCTCCCCTACTCTAAGCAAAAAGAAATAAAACAAAATCAAATAAACCACAAAGCCCTGATACATAACCACAGTCTAGCAAAAAAAAGGGAAAAAAGAAAAGAAAAGAAAATTCCATTAGCTATGCCCCCAAAGATGCCTTTTTTTGCCTTTTAAATTCATCATATTTCCCTCAGGGGGTGTGAAGCATCTTTTATTTTTATTCCTTTAGATTCATGGTTTATCATTGTATTGATCAGAGTTTTAAAGTCTCTCAAAGCTGTTTTTTTGTGACCTCCAGATGTGAACCTTTGAATTTGGGATATCCCATTGACACCTCAATCTCCTCAAAACTGCTTTTCCAGATTTAACACCTACCATTCTTTGATCCTATGACATTGAAACAAGGTACACCATCTCTTTGACTCCAAGCATTTCCTCTGGCTGCTCCTCCTTCCTACAATGTACTTTCTTCTCATAGAAATGAGAGCATAGAGGCTTCCCTGGCTTCCTTTTGTTGTTGTTTAGTCATTTCAGTTAAATACGATTCTTTGTGACCCCCATTTTGGGGTTTTCTTGGCAAAGATACTGAAATGGTTTGCCATCCCTCCCAGCTCTTGAGGCAAATAGGGTTAAATTATTTGCCCAGGGTCATATAATTAATAATTGTCTGATGCTGGATTTGAACTCAGGTCTTTCTAACCCCAGGCGTTCTATCTACTGCACTATCTATCTGCTCTCCTACCCTGTTCTAGGGACCTAGGCAATTCCTTTGGCTGTCTTTCAGTTAATAGAGCTGCTTCAAAAAAAATAGTGACTGAAAGTCAGGGGGACTATTCCACCTGATACTGATAGTGTACATAGATTGTATGTGTGTGTGTGTATAGGAACTGGGGACATTATTGCCCACATTTGGGAAAAGCCATATTCAAGACATTGTTAAAATTGATTATGGAGATTTTCCTGGAGTTTCACTCTTAGATGGGGACATTGAATCTAAAGAGAAACTGCCAAGATTTCTTTAGTCCCCTGGGCCATGGATTATTTTGGGATATTATATGTGTTCACATTCTTTCTTCCATTAGATGGTGATTTCAGTAAGGATAGGAATTTTATCTTAATATGGTGCTCGGTATACAAAAAACATTTTTTGTTAAAGGAATGAATACTTTTTACCTCTTGAACTTCACAAATCACTTTGTTTTGCAACTCTCTCATGCATTGATTATATTGTGTATTAAATTACTTGGGTGTTTTAGGCCTCTCCAAGTCAATGAGCACTCTGAGGTCAGTGACTGAGACTTCTCTATTTCCTTCAGCACTTAGTATAATGGCCTGCTTAAAGGAGATGCTTAATAAATTTAGAAAGTTAAACATTAGGTAAGCAGTGGTTTATATAAGTGAGATGGCTATTATTGATATTACACATACATTCTTTGCTACTTACATTCTTTCCTCACCACTTGGTTTTGTTTCACCATTTCCTCCCCACAGGATGTGAAGAATTAGAAAAACTTGATCTGACTGTAAATTTTGTTGGAGAATTGAGCAGCATTAAAATTCTTCGGCATAATTTGAATCTTAAAGAAATTTTTCTTATGGGTAATCCATGTGCAGACTTTGAAGGATACCGAGAATTTGTGGTTGCTACTCTTCATCATTTGCAAGTATGAATATTTTAATGGTTCTAAATATCTTTGGTACATTGTCCTAAATTGAGCTCATTACCTTTCTCTCCAAACCTTCCCATCTTCCAAACTTTCCTAATGCTGCCTAGGACACTGCCATCTTCCCAGTCCCCCAGGCTCACCACATAGGTGTCATCCTTGTCTCATCACTCTCTCTCTTTACTCCACATATCCAATCTGTTGCCAAGACCTATCCATTTTACCTTTATAGCATCTCTCAAACATGCCCCCTTCTCTCCTTTGATCTGCCACAATCCTGGAGCAGCTTTTTATCACTTCACAGCTTGACTTTGCAATGAATTGCTGGTGCATCTGCCTGCTTTCTCTCCCACTCAAGTCTAGAATCTAATCATCTGTCACTCCATACTCAATAAATAAACCACCAGTGACTCTATATCACCTCTGGGATCAAATGCAAAATCCTCTTATGTTCTTATGTTTAAAGCCCTTCCTAACCCAGATTCCTTCCTCCACTTTTCCAGTCTTCTTATTCCTCATATTAACTCCCACTTCACTCAATGTATATCATCATGTGCTCTTTGATCCAGGGACACTGGCCTCCTAGCTGTTCCACAAACAAGACACTCAACTCTGGGTATTTTCTTTGACTGGCCTCAAGGGAATGTTTTCCTTCTCATTTCTTCTGCTGGCTTTCCTGACTTCCTTTAAGCCCCAATCAAAATCACATCTTCTATAGAATGCCTTTCCCATCATCTGCAAATTTATAACAGTAAAATTATTTAGTATACTAATTAATAAAACCTTGAAAACTTCAATAATCTCTCATAGCAATATAGTATAATAATTTACAAACATGATAATGATACTATGTCATTAAGAAAAGATCAACTTATGTTTGTATTCTATATAATAAGGCAGGGGAAATATATCCAGCCTTTAGAATGGTTACCACAAAATTTGTCAACTACAAAAGGTTCCATTGCTTAAAGGTAGTTATCCATGTGATCTCTCTATGCAGATCTTATCCACTGACAAAACTGAACAACTTTAGCTTCATTCTTAATTTTTAAATTTTAGAATTTTTATGTGATGGTCAGTTAATAAATAATTATTAAGTGCCTTCTATTTGCAAAATAATATGCTATGTGTTGGGGATACTGAAAACAAATAAACAAAAAAGGCAAAAGACAATCCCTACCTTTCAGGATCTCACAAATTGGGGAGATAAGATACTAAATATGTATAAACTATATAAATAGGAAATAATTGTAGAGGAGAGGCCCTAGAATTAACTGGGACAGACATTCTGTAGAAAATGTGAAGAATTTGAAAAACTTGATCTGACTGTATATTTTGTTGAATTGAACAGCATTAAAATTCTTCAGCATAATATGAATCTTAAAGAAATTTTTCTTATGGGTAATCCATGTGAAGACTTTAAAGAATGCAGAGCATTTGTGGCTGCTCTAAGAGGACCCAAATTACATCACATTGTCAGGGTCAATGTACAGTGTATCTGGCTGTGACTGATCATACAATACTAGTTTGAAAGGCTCTACCATAAGTTGGCTCAGATAGTCTGTATGACTATTTAGGAGGTAAGTGTCTCTAAATTTGGGAGGCAGATGTCTTTAAATACATTTTTAGATAGAAGGATGTAGTTCTGTTTTTATGAATATTCCTCTAGAGTGGGTTTCTTTTTTGATTTTGATTTTTAACATTAATTTTTAAAAATTCCAAGTTCCAAATTCTTTAATCTCCCTCCCATCCCCCCATTCATTAGAAAAGCAAATATGATAAGTTAATGGGTTATGTCACACAAAACATATTTACATATTAGCCATGTTGCAAAATCCAACAAAGCAAGCAAGAAAATTAAGGGAAGAAAGAATGTTTTAGTGTCCACTAAGAGTTCATCATTTCTCTCTGGAGATGGTTAACATTTTTCTTCATGGGCCCTTTGGAACTTCCTTAGATCATTATCTTGATCAGACTAGCTAAATCATTCAAAGTTGATCATCCATATAATACTGCTATTATGATGCACAATGTTCTGGTTCTATTCACTTCATTTTGGATTACTTCATATAAGTCTTCCCAGGTTTTTCCTGAAGCCAATTTGCTTATCTTTTCTTATAAAACAGTAGTATTATATCACAATAATTCACTACAACTTTTTCAACTATTCCTCATTTGATGTCTTCTCTATTTCTACTTCCTTGATACCACAAACAGAGCTACTATAAATATTTTTGTACATATATGTCTTCTTTCCTTTTCTTTGATCTCTCTGAGATAAAGATCTAGTATTGCCAAGTATTTAGATATCTAGGTATTGCTGGATCAAAAGATATTCACAACTTTATAGACTTTTGGGGTATAGTTTCAATCTCCAGAATGGTTAAACTCCAATTCACAACTCCACCAGTATATTATTGTCTCTGTTTTTCCACACCCCCTTCATCATTAATCATTTTCCTTTTCTGTCATGAACACAGTACTCCAGATAAGGTCTCAGTCAGAGGACAATGGGATTAAAATTTCCTTTGTTCTGGTATCTATCTTTTTTATAGAAACATTTGGTAGCATTTGTTTCCTTGACTGTCTCATGACATCATTGGCTTATGCAGAGTTTCAAATCCACTAGAATTCACAGCTCTTTCTATTCATACAAACTGCTGTCCCTCAGCTCCCCTATCTTATATTTAGGCAAAACTTTACATTTATACATGTATTATTATTAGACTGCATACAGCTTATTTGGATGATTCTTCTAGCCTGTCAAGATTTTTTTTTGGACAGAACTCTTTCATTAAATATGTTAACTATTCTTCTTAGCTTTATGTTATTTCCAGATTTGACAAACAATCTATCTTTGCCTTTATTCATTTAAAAATTAAATAGCACAGGGTCAGTGAAATTCCCTGGATCATTCCCCTGGAGATTAACTTTTCAGTTGATATCAGATCATAAATGACCACAGTTTGGATTTGGCCACTCAACAAGCTAGTATTGTTTCATAAATGCTTAATTGAACTAGCAGCTAGATGATGTAATGGCTAGGACACTGGGCCTGGAGTCAGGAAGATCTGAGTTCAAATTTGTCTCCAGACACTTATTGTTTGAACTTGGGCAGGTCACTTAATTTTGGTCTGCCTCAATTTACTTAATATTAAAATGAGAATAATAACAGCACCTACCTCAAGTGATGTAATATTTGTGACTGACACATAGGAGAAGCTCTGTATACACTTAGTCCCTTCTTTTACTTCATCCCTAACACACATATATCATAAGAATAACATTAGAAACTTTGACAAGTCAAAAGAGTAACCCATTTATAGTTTTGTTTGCATTCTTTGGAAAATAGGAACTTTGCACCACCATTACTCATAATGTTTCTGTTCTGTGGGGGAAAAATATCAAAATTCAAGTTTATAACTTGAATGCTCATGTCTTTACACAAAACTACACAATGTAGGTACAGGTACCAAGCAAGCGGAACTAGAGATGTTGTTGGAAGGAGGCATATTCAAGTTCATAAATATCCCTGAGATGTGGGAGTAACAAGATTCATTCATCCATTATTTAGCTCAACAAGCAGATATTAAACACCTATCCATCTACCAGGCAGCAGAACATCAAGAGTCATAACTGGAATAAGGTTTAGGAAGGTCATGCATTATTTTAGACAGGTAAAAGAGGGTGGGGTAGCTTTGAATATTAAATTATACAAGGAGATTCATGAACCAGGTAATGGGAAAATATTGGAGATCATTTGGGTGAATGATAAATGATATCATCATTAAAGTATATTATTAGTGAAAGTCTGGAATTCCTTGAAGAAATAGTTCACAAACCTGGCTTTGAGGCATGCTCTCACAGTGATGGGGACCTCTAGTATCTTCTGAAGCTCTTTTTTTTTTTTTTGCCAAAAGCAGAGTATTTAATCATTACTTTGCTCACCGATAATTTCATTCTCCAAAGCCAGGAGAAACCAGTAATGCAAAATTGTATCTTTTATTTCATTCTCATTAATGGGGAAGAACTGATAATTGTGGTGGAGTCATCTTGTATAATAGTACTCCTCACCTCTGAACCACCTCTGGCTTTCCTCTCTTTCACATCTATTCTCCAACCAATTGCTGACAAAAGTCCCCAAACATTGATCATCTTACTCCCCTCTCCATTAAACTCCAGGGACTCCCCTTTACATCTAGGATCAAAGATGAACTTCTGTTTTTGAAATTTAAAATTTTCTATAACCTAGCTCCAATCTTCCTTTTCAGCCTTATCAATTACTCACCCACATACTTCATCCTAGCTGAACTGACCTTTAGGCTTTTCCTTACCCACAGCATTTCTTCTCTTGACCCAAAGCTGCTCCCCTCTCTTCTCCACCCCCCATGCCTTCTAGAATTAGATGGCAAGCTCCCTGAGGACAGAACTGTCTTTGCCTCTTTCTGTATCCTCAGCATGTAGCATAATGCTTGGCCTCATAGTAGGAACTTGATAAATATTGATTGACTGATTGATTGGAATGCACTTTTATCTCACTTCTACCTCTTTGAATTGCTTCTCCCACCCCAAGTTCAGTTCATGTTCCTTTCATCATCATCTTTCCTGCCCTAAATTTTTCTTGCATTTAATGTGTATTTAATGTGTATATATATGTACACATACACATATTTATATACACTTACACATACATACATACACATACATACATACACCCCACACATTCACACATACAAACACATATACATTTATATTTACACAATACACATTTCCACATATGTATACATACAAACATATACACACATGTGTATATGTGTATATACACACACATACATATATGTATATGTTGTTTCTCCTATAGGAGTTTAAGTTCCTTGAAAATAGGGACTATTTCATATTTGTCCTTATATCTCCAGTGCTTGTGCTCACTTCCTGGCTCTTCCTGGTACTTGTTAATTGATAGCTGGATAAAAGTTCTGCAGCAGAAATAAGACCAGGAGAGATGACTCTGTCTCAAAAATGGAATTCTGAAAACAGTGTCTTCACAACACACTTCCAGAGAGTAGGAAAAAGGCAGTTGTTTAAATATATCAATGTGTATTCATATTATACTATTTTAAAACTCAGACTATAAAGACATGAAGAAAATGGAATAGAACTAATCAATGACCGAAGTGTTACTTTAACTGGTTTAATTATTACTGGTTAAGATAATTAGCAAACTATATTACTTCAATAGTACTTAATAAGCATTAAAGTATTTCTCTTATATTTGATGAGGATCAAGTATTTATCAGAAGGTTAAATATTTTGTCAATCACTTAGGTAAGCATTTATTAAGCACTGTCATCACCTGGAGATGGGTCATCAGTGCCTACGATTTACTAGTCTCTGGGTTTGCTGAATTTGGGGGTATACAAAGAAAGACAAATGACAGTCTTTGCTGTCAAGAATCTTCCAGTCTAGTGAGAGGGCCAACATTCTAGCACCTCTGAAGGTAATGGAGGTAATGGAGCTACTGGAATTATTTTTCAAGTATTACTTAAATTATGTCACTATTATGGCACACTATCCATTCATCCAACCATAGTCAAAATAAAATCAATTTGATTAACTACTTTTGAATAATTATTTTGTTATTATTTTTGTTATCATGATTTTATTAAAGCGTCTGGATGGCAAGGAAATAGAACGATCAGAGAGACTTAAGGCATTGCAGAACTTCCCAGTGATTGAACAAAAAATCAGAGAGCAGGAAAAGGCTTATTTCCTCAAAAGATCCAAAGAGAAAGAAGAGGCTGAGAGAAAAATTCATGAAGAGGAAGAGAAGGAAAAACAGAAGGAAAACGCAAAATTTTTAGACTTTGATAAATATTCATACAAAGACATCGACAATACTGAGTATGTAAACTAACATTCATGTTTATTATTTTTTGATGATTCAAAAATCAATAGAAATTGCAAAACTTTTTCTTATCAGAGTTTTTATAAATTCATTTTACGTTCAAAGAGACTCACTTCCAAGATCATAAACTTCCAATTACTTGTTTACAAATGACAACCATATGGATTATGTTTACTGACCATATTAAGCCAGGGCTTCTGAACTTGGATTTTGTTCATTTTAAAATAAAAATATATTTTGACTATATTTCACTGTATTGATTTCATTTGTAAGTCTTAAGTATTTTATTTTGTTCACCTAAAAGCCTCCTTCTAAGAAGGGGTTTCATAGGATTCACTAGACTGCTAAAGGGGATCCATGATCCTAAGAAGACTAAGAACCCTTTTTTTCCCACCAATGTATATGCACATGGGGCAGCTAGGTGGTGCAGAGTTCAAAGTCAGCTTCATTCACTTAATAATTGCCTAGCTGTGTGACCTTGGGCAAGTCACTTGATCCCATTACTTTAAGTAATTAAAAAAAATTTTAAAATGTACATGTACACTCACTACTAATGCCTAGTACTTTTAACTATCACTTAAGTTATATTTTCTTAAAATGCATTTAGCAAAAACAGTGGAAGATACATGATCTCGCTTGCTAATAAATCTATAGATCTGCCTTTATAAAATATGTACTGTTGAAAATGTGTAAATCATATTTTAAAAAATTAAATCATACTGTCCTTATAACTAACAGGAAGGTACTACTGGGATTTCTCTGATTGCAAACATTACAAAACGTGTCCCTGATATCTTTTGTATTGTAAATTTTATTCTATTTTAAAACATTCATTCTGAATAAGGAAAAGGCTTATGTATTTCTTCAAGCCCAACTAAGCAGTCTAATCTTTAGTAATGTGTTGTTTTTTTGCGCATTTTTTTCTGTTTTATCTAGTCACACTGTTCAGTTACTGTGAATATTATATCATTCGTTGAAATACTGGTTAATTTGAAAATAATCTATTAACAGTTTTTCCTTGTGACTTCATTTCAGAGATAGACTTGCATTGTAATGATTTTCTAATAAAAGTGTAAGTGCCTTTTTCATTTCAACATGTATTTATGGATAAATAATTTTCTTTCCTGAATTTTCTAAAACGAATTTAGATTTCAAGCAAAAGGTTGAAAGTGTCAACCTTGTGAATCTTTTTCCCAGCAAGAAAGGGAAAAAAGAGAGCAAGAAAGAATGTATCCAGTTACTTTAGCCATGAGTTTTCTGATGTGGTATAATTTATCTTAGAAACTTGTATCTAAACCTGCATCAGGATTTTTTTTAGTGATCAGAATTATTGTAAATAATATAAATAATTAGGTATTATAACCTATCTACAAAGCAAATGAAAGGTAATCTAATTGGGAGGGCATTGAGAAACACCTCCTGCAGAAGGTAAGATTTGAGTTGAGATAGAAAAGAGTCAGATGTGAGTAGGCACTCCAGTCAAGAAGGCAGCCAACTCAAAGAAACAGGAGATGGAGCATCCTATTGGAAGAAGGTCTCCTCTAGGCCCCTCCCCCCTCCTTCAGGTGCCCAGAACCCTCAAGCTGCTGGGTGATTATACTTTAGATCTCTTGCTCACCTTGTTCCCATCAAAACTTCAGATCACCACACCAACAAAGCTAAAGCAAAGTAAAACCATCTTAAAGGTTGTTTATATACTGAAACATTTTACTGATAATAATATAAATTATTTTAAGCAATCTGCAGTCAAGGTAGGTGTTAACTTAATCTCCTTAAATGACCATATAATCATCATAATGAGCTTAAATCAATTCTTTTTCACTTACAAAACAAAACCACATTTATTTATTTGTGCTACAGACCACAGGATCAGATCATGTGAAAATTAATTCAACCTGGAAGAATTAAGGAAGTCTTGTATAGAGAGTAGCATTCAGTTGGGCCTTTAAGAGATGATAAAAGAGAGGGAAGGGGTTGAATTGGAAGAGGTTAGCATTTATAATAAAGAAAGCAAAATTAGTTTTTCATTAACGTAGTTAGCTTAGAGTTGTTTTGTAGTTCCAGAGTAACTGGTACAAATTTTTCCTTTTTTTGTTTAAAGTGTAAAATGAGGGGCAGCTAGGTGGCATAGTAGATAAAGCACCAGCCCTGGAGTCAGGAGTACTTGGGTTCAAATCTGGTCTCAGACACTTAATAATTACCTAGCTGTGTGGCCTTGGGCAAGCCACTTAACCCCGTTTGCCTTACAAAAAAAAAACCTAAAAAAAAGAAAGTGTAAAATGATTTATCAATGTTTTTATTATTATTATTGTTCTCACCTCTTGATGGGGTACGGAGAAAAATGAGACTAAGTCAAAGAAACTATTGCAATAGTTCAGATGAGATAATGAGGGCCTGAACTAGGGTGATAAGAGGATATATCTAAGAAATGTAGAGAACAAACAAGATTTGATGACTGGGTATGTGAAGGAAATGAGAATGAGAAATCAAAAATATTACCAAGGTTGCAACGTTGAGTGATTAGAAAGACAACCCTTGAAATATGTAAAATCAATTGGAACCATAGAATTCTAATCAGATCCTTTAATTTTTTTTCAAGGAGGAAACCTAAGCCCCCCAAAGTGAAGTGATTTTCTAAAAGCAAGTGAATGAGTAGGACTGATGGTGATTTTGATAATGTAGGGAATTCCCAGATGGAGAAACTCCCCACATCAATGTTGGTCACTGTTGTTCTTATTGTTGTTTCAGTCATGTCTGACTCTTTGTGACCTTCATTTGAGGTTTCTTTGGCAAAGATATTGGAGTGATTTGCCATTTCCATCTCCAGTTCATTT
This sequence comes from Macrotis lagotis, assembly GCF_037893015.1. Lineage (NCBI taxonomy): Eukaryota > Metazoa > Chordata > Mammalia > Peramelemorphia > Peramelidae > Macrotis > Macrotis lagotis. The sequence goes on along the minus strand of NC_133666.1, from coordinate 599,155,377 downwards.
TACAGATGAGGAAGCTGAGGCAAACAGGGTAAAGTGAGTTACTTAGGATCACATAGCTAGTAAATTGTCTGAGGCTGAATTTGAACTCAGATCTTCTTCACTCCAACTCCAAATCTGTCCCTGTTCTAAGTCATTACCTTCTCTATAACTTAATAGTCATAGAAATCTGCTTAGAACATCAAGAGGTTAGTTCAGTTGCCCAAGGTCACAAGGATAGTATATGTCAGAGGTCTTCTCAGTTTTGAAGATGGTTCTCTCTCCATTCCACCAGGCTGTTTCTCTTGCAGGTCAATTGAGCAACATATGAAGGAATTGCCTAGTGAGAGCCATTCAGGAAATCTGAAGAAATCAGAACAGGGCAATAGTTTATCATTACAACTGAGAAAAAAAAATAATGGCATCTGACATTTCCATACCTCTTTAAAACACACTGAATCCTCTCCTATCTGCTTTCTTTTGACCCTCCTAGCAGCCTCATTCTGAAGTATATGATACCTCTATACCAGAATCTTTTTTCAGTATAATAGACATCTATTTCAATTTTGATAATCATTCTGTAGGTAACAGTTAAATCTTTGTACTAGAATGTGGAAAAGAAAAGGACTATTGATTTTGCTATTTTTGTGTTTGTCATTTGTTTCATTTTCGTTTGTTCTTTTCTAGTCCAAGCTCTCCACTGCAGAAGAAAGAAAACCAACAACCAGTAATAGAGAAGAAAGTTAATAAAAAGACACCAGAAGAATTGAACAAGGAATTTTGGGAGAAACCTACTTTATTTACTCCTGAGTCTAGACTAGAAACTCACAGATTCTTGGAAAAACAGAGAAAAGAAAAGAAAAAATTAAGGTACTATTTGGTATTTCATACCTTGATAAATGTTGAAATTCTTAAAGATTTCTCAGAAATCATATTTCTTTGTTCAAATATTTTAGAATATTTGTTTAAAATTCTTATTAGTATTCTTTAGTTTTTCCTTGCTAAATATGTATTGAACTTTTTAAATTAAATATTACCAAAATTTTTCTATCATTAAACTTAGTTCTTTTGACACCATTGAATATGGCAACTTTGGGTGATATTGAATAATTTATGAGTGATCTTTTTAGATCATAAATTAGTATACAATTATCACTCTCTTCCTTCTGTTCTTGAGTTGTGATGGCCAACTTTGTCGAGGGGCCCCTACATAATAAATACAATCTGCCATTGACCTTGAAATCAAAGCCATAGTGATTTCATAAGATCTACCAGAGATTGTGTTTCACTGGTATAACTTTTGAGAGCACAGAGTTACCTTTATACCAAAATGGTAACTAAGGGGGAATTTTTATTTCATAGAATTTTCTTATTTGATAAGTAGAGTTACATATGTCCTCATTAAGAGTTTGCATCAAAGGAATCAGTTGGCCTTTTTTGATGAACTAGAAAACATATTCTATTTTTTCCACTTTAAAAATAGAAACAGTCAATAAAATCAATGAGTAGAATGTTATCTTTTTTTGTAAAAACAAATCACTTTTGAAGCCAAGATATATTCAATTTGATTGTCCTGTTTACCCTAGACAATTCATGTCATTCAGATTTGGAGGAAATAAAAACATCTTCCCTTTCCTGGAAAAATTTATCTTTCATTATAGTTTACTTTTTTGAAAGGGATGAATGAGATGATTTTCCTAAATGTTTGCCATGTATGATCAACCAGAAGAATATCTCCCCCACTGTACAAAGCACATTCATGTCTATAAAGTGTGTAAGTGAGCAAAAAGGTGCTGATAGTGTTCTCTTCATGGTATGAAACTTTCATCTCACCTATATATACTCTTTCGGTTGTGCACATTTCAGAGATTATGCACATGTGTTACCTTTGAGCACATGGCTTTACATTACTTGGGGAATATTTTCATTTTTACAGGAATCTGTTCTTTGGATGTGTATTGTTTATGTCATAGATAAGAGCAGTCAATGAAAATGAGATTATTTCTTCCTTACAAAGCTATGTTGGTTAATACCATCCTTTGATCTTTGAAGTGTTTACAAATTTCTTATTTGATGTGTTTGAAGTTGTTAACTGATCTATAATTTCCAAAATAGTCATTTTTAATTTTATTAACAAGAGTTACAATGTCATTCCATTGATTTAATTATTTAACTCAGCACATTTATCATAACATCTACCTCTTGGGGGGGGAACATTTAGAACTTTGGCCTATGAAGAAGAAAATTAAAGAATGTAATCAGTGTATTCATATCCTGCTTTAAGATTTCCAAATACTTTTACTTATCTCATTTTATCCTTATAACCTTGAGAGGTAGGGGGTGGGATGTGAAATGGATAATCATTTATTGCCTGTTAATGAGGTTCTATGCTAAATGTTTTGTAAATTTTATTAATGTTATATATATATGAATATAATATTTCTTTTGATTCTCACAACAGTCCTGTAAGGTAGGTACTATTATTTTCCCCATTTTGCAGTTAAAGAAACTGAAATACTTAGAAGTTAGGTGATTTTCCCAAGGTCACACAGTCAGTTAGTTTCTGAGCTGGATTTGAATTTATGTCTTCTCAACTCTAGGCCTAGATCTTATTCCTTGAACCCCTTGGCTGGAAAGACAAAGTTGGAGACAAACTAAAAATCAGTTTTTCCCCTAAGCATTTACAGATTAAATAGTGCTAAATTGATGTATATAACATTTAAATTGTTAACTAATAAAGCAGTTATGGTATATTATAAATTATAATTTTAAATAAATTAGAGGTTATACACACAAAATAGAGAAGTAAATTGGCAAGTATCTGGATAAATAAAATATGATAGCTATTCATTATTGGCACTCCCCCAACCTGGTCATTTGTGTGCTCAATATATACACAGCCCCACATGGTTGATATAAACCACCCATCCCTATGTAAGAGTGTGGAGGAGAGGCAATACTCACAATATGTATTAGAGAAAACAAAAATGACTGGCACAGAATTGAATCAGCAGTGACCATAGAGTTGACCTAAGGTTTTTAACTGCCACTTTTCGTTTGCTCAAGTCAAGCGTGACCTAAGGTCGATAGTCTGTTTTTGCTCCTTCTTTTGTCCAATGTAATGGTTACACACACACACACACACACACAAACACACACATAGACATTTCTCTGCAAGCCACAAGTGTGATGCTCATAGTATCATATGAAGTGGGTGTTTCTCACTCTCAGTGTTGGAATAACTGTTATCTAATATTCAGATGTATGAGTTGGTATATCTTCAAATTGTGGCTATTTAAGACTGGATCAGAGAAATATAGCTTGTCTCTGTACTTGGGGCAACAAAGATTTTTCGGAGAAGGGACTCTGCTATATGTCTGCTTTGGGGCAGTAGGAATGGGACTGAGTAGGTCAGATTTTTGAAGGGCAGTTACTGATGATGAAGAATGAATAGCTTTGACATTCCCCTTATTGTTATTCTTTAGATATAACATCATATAACATCATGAAACGGACAAACCCCATCATAAATGTTCCTCCATTTCTTTCCATCCTCATATACATAGATAAATTATTTTGTCTCATCCTTTTTTTTTAGGGTTTTTTTTTTTTTTGGTAAGGCAAATGGGGTTAAGTGGCTTGCCTAAGGCCACACAGCTAGGTAATTATTAAGTGTCTGAGACCGGATTTGAACCCAGGTACTCCTGACTACAGGACAGGTGCTTTATTCACTGTGCTACCTAGCCACCCCTGTTTCATCCTTTTGAGAAGTTAGGTGGCACCAGGCATGAAGTCAGGAAGACCTCAGTTCAAATCTAGTCTCAAGTCACTTACTAGCTGTATGACCTTGGATAGGTCATTGAACCTTGTTTTCCTCAGTTTCCTCATTAGTAAAATGAGTTAGAGAAGGAAATGTCAAACCACCCAAGGATTTTTGCTAAGAAACTGCAGATGGGGTCACAGAATCAGATTAGACTGAAACAATTGAATAGCACAAAAACTCTTTCATAGGAAGCATTCCGGACATTGCTTTGCAGTTCTGCCTCATCTAAATAGATATAGACACTTAGAAATCTTTCTCTGATTTGAATTTCAAAACAAATGACATAATTATAGTAACTTGACTTAAGATATTGAAATAATGGTGGCATTCAGAAATTTCTATTTATTTTTCATGAACTATTTCACTGAGATATTGCTCCCTTTAATATTTATTTTAATAAAATGAAGATTTACTGCCATCTACATCCTACCCCACCCCTGTCTGTTTATTTTTAGTGACAAAAAGAAGACACAAAATCCACCTAGGACTTTGATCACTGCAGATGGACGAGTCTTGAATGTTAATGAACCCAAGTAAGTGAGAAAAACCTGAAGAAATAAAATTAGTAGGATTTGTAATCTTGGTTTTGTTTTCAATAACAGGTTTGTTTTGCAGTGAATAAATTTGTCAATTTTAACTGGTTTGGCAACTCTAAAAATGTCATTTCTGCTCCAATATTCCCAAGTAATAAATTTACCATATTTTCAAATAGGACCAGATTCAATTTAGCCAACATTTATGAACATTCCACAAATATAGAAGTATACCACAAATAAGACTAATACTGTTTCATAATAATATCACTAAAACATTATAACCAAGTCCAGTCATAAAGTCTTGAAATCTCACTGTATTATTCTTCCCCAGATTGCCAGTTTGTAATACTGTTTATATGAAACTGTCTCCATACTCACTAGTGTGTTTTTGTGGAACCAACTAATAATAAATTGCTAATAGGGTATGTCTTTCACTCCTTAGAACATTGCTAGATTTGACTTAAATACATTGATTTGTCTGAATTAATAGGCCAGTAATGATAATGAGATATGTCTTATGAATATCCCCTACAATTATATTTTTAAAACCTGAGATAAATTCACCAAACTTTTTTGGTCTAAAGAAATAAATTTATATTAAATATAGCATATTTTTATTATACTTAATGATACTTAATGATTGATTTATAATGTTAAATAATAGAATAGGTGAGCAAGAATTGGACTCAAAATGCCATCACAAAAATATTATAACTTTTCACCTATTTGGAGCAAAGCAAATTGATTCCATTTTCAAGTTCAAAGACATATTTTTCCCTTGAATACATAAGCTCTCTTTTAGGAGATGAGTAACATGATTCATAAGTTGTGTGATTACTGATTAATTTAAAGTTCTTAAGTATTTGAAAGTTGTTGTTCTTTATGATATTATATTTTCACTATATAAATTGTTCTCCTGAATGAGTTTACTCTGTATTAGTTTATGCTTCCTTGGATTCTATGATGCCATTGATTTCATCATTTATTATTTCTTAATAACATTTGATTTTGCATATAATATATTTGTTCAGACATTCCCCAATCCCTCTAATTTTCACAGTGTTTCTTTTTTTCTTCTTAAAAAATTTCCTTCAGAATCAGGAAAGCTGGTTTTACTTGCAACTATTTCCACACTTGGTATTATCTTCCATCTTAACTATTACCTCCTATTCCTGCCTGAATAAACCATTTTTGAATTTCTATACCTAACTGTTGGCAATTGTGTAGTACCTGTGTATGGGTGCATGTTTATGTATGTGTCTGGTTATTCTTGCTGTTGTCCTTCTTTGTCTGGTTTAGACAAAAATCAGTCCTTCCCCCATACCCATCCCTTTCTCCAAGTTTGCATACTCTTCTTCTCATGCACCTCAAATAGTAAATTCACCCTCTGCATCCTTTCTATACTACTGTAATTCCTCTTTTTTTCCCCTTTTCCTTTTCTTTCTCTTAAAATATTCAGAATAGGACCAATCCACTAGAGGTTTTGTTTTTTTTAAACTTTTTAAATTTAATACCTTTAGTACTTTCAAAAGACATTAATATTCTGAAGGGACCCTTGTTTCTTCTCTCTCTATTAAGAATGTCATCACTTTATGTCCTTCCATCTCCTTTGGGTAGTAATATAAATGTCCCTTTCAAGGTTTCTTCAGATTCTTATGTTTGTCTTTCACAGTTCCTACTCTGGCCTGTTCTTTTCATTAAGGATGCTAGAAAGTCCTCTATTCCATTAAAAGTTCATCTTTTTTTCTTTCTGTAGGATTATACTCAGCTTTTCAGAGTAAATTACTCTTGGTTGTAAGCCCATATCTTTTGCCCTTTGTATTAGCATATTCCATGAACTCACCTCATTTATTGTAGAAGCAACCAGGACTATTATGATCATGACTGTTGTTCCCTGGGATTTGAATACTTTCTTTCTGGTTGCTTGAAATATTTTTCTTTAAAGTAGAATTCTGTATTTTGACCTTGATATTTCTGGGACTTTTTCTTTTGAGATATTTATTTCAGGAGGAGGTTAATGCATTCTTTCTCTTTTTGCTTTGTTGTACTATATGTTGGATATTGTACTAAGCATGGGAGAAACAGAAAAAGGCAAAAACAGACCCTTCCCTTAAAGAGCTCACAATTAATAGGAGATGACAACGTGCAAACAGCTGTGTACAAAGGATATATACAGGATATGTATGTGTGTGTGTGTGTGTGTGTGTGTGTGTGTGTGTGTGTGTATATATATATATATATATATATATATATATATATATATATATATATATATATACAGGATGAATGGGAGATAATCTTTGAGGGAAGGAATTACTATTAAGGAAGATAGGAACCATCTATTTCTAATGAAAGATGGCATTTTAGATGAGGATCAAACAAAAACAAGCCAGGAAACAGAGGTAGGGAGAGAGAAAATTCCAAATGTGGGAGCAACCAGTGAGTTGGAGGATAAAGTAACTTGTTTAAAGAATGGCAAATGGCCAAAGTCACTTGACCACAGATTATGTGGAGGATAATAAAGAATGAGAAGATTGACAAGATATAAAGGGGCCAAGTTACAAAGGCTTTTGCACAACTATATTATTCTGTATTTGATCTTGGAAGCAATAGGAAGCTACTGGATGTGAGTTGTAGTAGCCAGCATGAAGGATTATCAGTGTATACAACCCATTTGCCTCATTGGGATCCTTGAAATGTGAAGAAATCTAGAGAGCATCCACCAGCATGCTGGAGGATTCACTGGAGGTTAAGCCTAAGAAATTGAAGAGGGTATGAAAAGCTACTGTTGACATCCCTGGAGGAAGTAGCTACAGCAGGCAATCAGTAAACATTTATTAATCTTCTCTGCTAAATTTATAAGAAAGACAAAACCATTCCTTCTTTTAAGGACAAGGAGTTCTTCTAATGGAAAAGACAGCATTGTGAAGAAGCTATATAAAGTATGAATTTAAAAATATCAACTTAAAATATTTAAAAATTTCATGAATTACGATTTTTTATAAATGATTTTAAATTCATCCTGTTTTTTATTTAAATTTTATGAATAATAGAAATGAAATTGTTTCTTGTGACAGTGGATGGATCTATTGGTTAATTTGGTCATTGTTTTGTGTAATCTTTTGGGTAGATATTGTTACAGTTTAAAATAATACTAACATATTTTTCTTTAGGAATATTCATGTTCCCTTGTAGATTTGGTTTGAGTGAGGGGTTGCTGTGCAAAGCCAGTAGCCTCACTTTCTCCTCAGAGCCATTAGGGTCCCATAGCCAGACATGGATCAGGTTGACAGGAGATGACCCTGGTAATGTCTCTTATGAATGAATTTTCCTAGGCTTGAAATTTTTTCCTACACTCTTATAACTCACAGAATCAGTTTCAGATTCCTTTGCTATCCATAATCCAGTACCACTTTTCCTTTTCAGTCTTTTTCTCTTATATTCCTATTCTATACTGCCGCAGAACTGGGCCACTGTGTCTCTGTACCCAAATACATTTGGAACTTTCTCACCTATAAGCCTTTGCTCACACCATTCGTCTATGTGTGAGTTGGTTTATTTTCCCTACTCAGTTCATTTACTGAATTTATTTCCTTCCTTCAAAGCTGAAATCAGATGCCACTTCCTTCAGCAGACTATGCCTAGTTCCCATTATTAATAATAATTTACTTATCCGGAAACCTTACATGAAACTTTGTTTTATATCTGAATGGCATACTCAGCATGCATTATTGTTTATTATATTATTGTGTTTATGTATCTTATACCTCTTACTATACCATACAATGGTATATATATATATATTCCTAGCAACTAGAATAAATTCCTAGCAACTAGAATGGTTCTTAGAACACTGGAATGTATATTTAATTGAATTAATTTTTTATGCAAATCTCTTCTCTAAATTACACATCAATTCTTTAAAAAACATAAATTGGGGGCGGAGCCAAGATGGTGACATGAAGGGATCGAGTCTGAGGAGCTCTCTGATAAAAACTCATAAACTAAGGACTCTAACTAAACTTTCGAGAGACAGAACCCACAAAGGGACCCAGTGAAGCAGTTCTACTCAAGGTAACCTGGAAAAGGGCAGAAAGGCTCTGCTCCCCGGGGCCGGAGGGGCGGCCGGCCAGAGGGGTGGCCCTCCAGAGCCAAAGAACTTCAGCCTCCCGGAGGCAGCCCCAGGGCGCTGGGAGCCTCAGCTCACAGCAGTGGGGGAGTCTCCTGAGCTGCACCCCGGGGAGCACCGGCACAAAGTGGGGGAACAGCAGGGACCTTTGCTAGAGTGAGCACGTGAAGCCCAGCCCCCAGGGCACACAGCAAGCAGATTGGTCTTTCAGCAGCCTAGACCCAGAAACAGAAGCAGGTGGAGCCAGTAAGCAGGAGCCCCCAGGGCATGAGCCCATTGAGCTGAGGGAGGGGAGTGAAGAGAGACTGCAGAGCTCTGTCCTCTACCCCTGGAACAGGACTCTGGAGCTCTGACCACATTCAGATCCTGATCGAAGTCTAGGCCCCCCCCCCATAGAACAGCAGGGCTCCCCCCACCTCAGCCCCGTGGCAGAGGGGGGCGCTTATGGTCATTCACAGACCAGGAGGGAGGACAGAACCTCACACACTGACACCCTTGTGGGAGTGTCCCAAAAGCTCAGGAAGCACCCCCAAAATACAGGCTTAGGCTTGGGAGAATGAACAAAGAAACAAGAGGAAGACGATTGAGAAATATTTTGCAAATGAGCCCAAGAGGGATCAAAATACTCAGTCTGAAGATTAGGAAGCACAAGCTCCTGCATCTAAAGACTCCAAGAAAAACAGAAATTGGGCTCAGGCCATGACAGAGCTCAAAAAAGACTTTGAAAATCAAATGAGGGAGTTAGAAGAAAAACTGGGAAAAGAAAGGAGAGAGAAAAACATGAAAATGAAGTCAGCAGCTTAGTCAAGGAAATACAAAAAATGCTGAAGAAAATAGCATGCTAAAAACCAGCTTAGGCCAAATGGATAAAACAGTTCAAAAAGTTATTGAGGAGAAGAATGCTTTAAAAAGCAAAATTGGCCAGATGGAAAAAGAGATAAGAAAACTCTCTGAGGAGAATAAATCCTTCAGACAAAGAATAGAATTCAGGGAGATTGATGAATTTATCAGAAATCAGTAATCAATACTTCAAAACCAAAAAAAATGAAAAATTAGAAGAAACTGTGAAATATCTCGTTGAAAAAACAACTGATATGGAAAACGGACTTAGGAAAGATATTTTGAAAATTATTGGAATACCTGAAAGTCATGATCAGGAAAAGAGCCTTGACATCATTTTCAAAGAATTACTACAGGAAAATTACCCTGACATTCTAGAAGCAGAGTGCAAAATAGAAATGGAGAGAATCCACCGATCCCCCAGAGAAAGAGATCCCAAAAAACCAACCCCTAGGAATATTATAGCCAAGTTCCAGAACTCCCAAGTCAAAGAGAAAATATTACAAGCAGTCAGAAGGACACAGTTCAAATATCGTGGAGCTGCAGTCAGGATCACACAGGACTTAGCAGCAGCTACATTGGAAGCTCATAGGGCTTGGAATACAATATACTGGAAGGCAAAAGAGCTTAGAATGCAGCCAAGAATGAACTACCCAGCAAGGCTGAATGTCCTCTTCCAGGGAAAAAGATGGACTTTCAATGAACCAGGGGAATTTCAAAGGTTCCTTTTGGAATGGCCAGAGCTGAACAGAAGGTTTGATCTTCAGATACAGGACTCAGGTGAAGCATGGAGATTGGAGGAGAGGGGGGAAATATGAGGGACTTAATGAGGATGAACTGCATGTATAGAAAAATGATACTGATAATATTCATATGAACCATCTCAGTTAATAGAGCAGGTAGAGGGAGCTTTTATAGTTGAAGCACAGGAGAAAGCTGAATTCGAAGATAAAATATGGTGTAAAAATGGAGTCAATAAGAAAAAAAGGGAAATGGAATGGGAGAAAGAAAAAGGAGAGGGGAATAGTCCAAGCTATTTCACATAATAAGATTTTTTTTTATTACAATGAGCTATTGCAATGATATGGAAGGGGGGAGGCAAGGGGAATGAAGGAACCTTTGCTCTCATCAGAGATGGCTAGGAGAGGAAACAGCAAATATACTCAATGGGGTATAGCCAACTGGAGTAAGAAGGAGGGGGGAGCAGGGGGAAGGGGTGGGGATGTAAATAAAGGAGGAGAGGATGGACCATGGGGGGAGAGCGGTCAGATATAACACATTTTCTTTTTTTACTTCTTGCTTTTTACTTCTTACTTCTTACTTTTTACTTCTTTCTTTTTTTTTTCTTTTCTTCTTTTTGGTTTTTGCAGGGCAGTGGGGTTTGGGTGGCTTGCATGTCACACAGCTGGGTGATTATTGGGTTTACGAGGCTGGATATGGACTCAGGTGCTCGTGGCTCCAGGGCTGGTGCTTCCTCCATTGCACCACCTGGCCATACCTACAATTATTACTATTATTTTTTTAATTTTAATTTTTTTTCTCTCCCCTTTACTTTTTTGCCCAAGCAAGTCTATCTATATTCATGGGGGGAGGGGTATTTGGTTTACTTGCAAACAAGTATATTTTATTAATGTAAAGAAAAACATTTGTACAAAATGAGAATAAAAAATAAATTAAAAAAACCCCCATAAATTGACTATCTACGCATACACACCAAAATCCTATTCCTGTTTACACTGACATGCACAATGTCCATATTTATCTATAGAGGTCATTATAAGTTACCTTCATAAATATTTTATAGATTTGCAAAATTGATTTCATATACCATAATTTCATTTAAGATTCACTTGGAAGAATTAGATGAATTATGAACAAAAATAACAATATTTTAAAAACTTATTTAGTATGTAATTTATGAGTCAGGAAGACCTGAATTTGTGTCTTGCCTCTAAAACATACTGACTTTGTCTTACTGAACAGGTCACTTATTCTCTAGGCAGGTCTTGAGGAGTTGCTGAGAAGTTCAAGGCTTCTGCAGGAGGGGTGTTCCTCACCACGAACTTTTTCCAATGAAAAAAGTTTAGTGGAAGAAGATTGCATAGCATGGAGAAATAATAAAAGAAGAATAAGATTGTGAAAATATTGGGGAGGCAATTCCATATGAATATTTTTGAGGTTTAAGAATCAATGTATAAAATCTTAGGAATGTTAGCTACAAAAGAGGAAAATACAGAAATTTCTATTAGTCTTCTCTTTACACATTAAAAATAAATTTATATATTTTTGAAAAATATATTCTTACTGATATATCCTTCCTTCTATCTCTCCAGGATACATTAAATAATAGTTTTTGAAGAGGAAAAGAAATGTCAGCACAATTGATCAATATGTTGAAAAATTCCAGAACTATGTGCAGTGTGTAATACCTGTGTATATCCTAGCTTTGCCTACAGATAGTTTGGGGGTGTCTTCTGATATCTCTTCAATTTGAGTTTCATTTGTTCTTTATAAGTTTGTTAAATTTACTTTTGATTTTTTTGTTGTTACTATGTATATGGTTTTCATGGCTATGTATCAATTCATATAGATCTTTACATGTTTCTGTGTGTTCATCACATATAATTTCTTATAGCATAGAATATTCCATTACATTTATGTACTATAAACTGTCCATTCCCCAATTGATGGACATCTACATTATTTCTTATTTTAGCTACCACAAAAAACACGCTGCTACAAATTTTTTGGAATACATGTAGTCTTCTTAGCAATGTCTTCCTTGGGTAAAAATTCAGTAATGGAGTCTCTGGTTCAAAGGATATGGACACTTTAGTCACCTTATTTGCAAAATTCTAAATTACTTTCAAAAATGATAGTACAATTTCACCGGCCCACTAATCAATGTTTTACTGTGCTTATGTTCCCACAACCTTTGCACAATTAACTGTTACCATTTTTTGTCATTTTGCCAATTTTTCAGAATGTGAAGTGAAAAGTTATTATTGATTTGTGTTTCTCTTATTAGTGATTTTGAAAGTATTTTTCATGTTTTATGATTACTTATTGTTTTTCTTTTGAGAATGTTTATTCATATCCTTTGACCATTTTTCTGTAGGGGAATGACTTTTAGCCTTAATTGAATTTCCTAATTGTTTATATATCTTGTATACTAAACGATTATCAGAGAAATTTGATATATTTTTCCCACCTTCCTTAGTATTTTCTTCTTTTTATCTTATATGAATTAATGATATGTGTGCAAAATTTTTCTATTAATTTCACTCTTGTGCTATTAAAAATATTATTATGTTTCTTCAATTACTTTAGCTTTTTTTATAGGAGCTCTTTTTCCATTGTTTCTCTTCCCCTCACACCTGATCCCTTCTCCTCTGATATCCCTTTCTCTTTAGGGTTTTTCTAGTTCTTTATTTTCAACTGCTTTTATATGATTATATATTTCTTTCCCTTTTCCCGCCTCTAATGTAGAGAGAAAAAGTAGACAGGTAGATTTTTCTCATTCCGTTCCCCCTTTCATTTATTTATTTATTTAGTTGTTTGTTTATTCATTCATTCATCTATTTATTTATTTGTATCTTATTTATTTCATTTAATTTTTTTATTTTCATTTTGTACAAATTTTGTTTTACATTAATAAAATATTCTTGTTTAAGAGTAAATGAAATACACCCTCCCCCCCATAAATATAGACTTGCTTGAGTGATAACATAGAGGGGAGAGAAAACAAATTAAAATGAAAAAAAATAGTAATAATTGTAGGTATGGCCAGGTGATGCAATGGATGAAGCACCAGCCCTGGAGCCACGAGTACCTGAGCCCACATCCAGCCCCGTAGACCCAACAATCACCCAACCATGTGACATGCAAGCCACCCGATCCCCACTTCCCTGCAATAAACAAAAAGAAGGAAAAAAAAGACCCAAAATAAAATAAAATAGTAATAATAGTAGGGGTGGCTGGGTGGTGGACAGAGCATTGGCCCTTGAGCCAGGAGCACATGGGTCCTCAGACAACCAACGATCACCCTGCAATGCGGCCCCAGGAAGGCCACCCAGCCCCATTTGCCCTGCACCCTCCCCCAAATAATAATAATAAAAAATATGCTTCAGTCTTTGTTCCAACACCAACAACTCTGTCATGGGTGGATCACATTCTTTATGGTAAGTCCATCACAAAAGTTACTTCCATATTTTTCCAACGTTGCCATTGCTGATCGCAACTCCCTCCTTTCTTATTTCTCCACTACCATGTACTATATTTTCTCTCTCCTTTCACTCTTACTCTGCTATAGGATAGCTGAGTGGTGCAGCAGACCGATCCCTGGGCCTGGGGCCAAGAGGCCCTGAGCCCCCATACCAACCCTTAGGCCTAGCATCCGCCTGGCCCTATGCTCTTGTACAGGCCTTCCAATCCCAGCCCCTTGCAAGAAGTAAAAAAGAAAATGTGTTATATCTGAACACTCTCCCTCCATGGTCCATCCTCTCCTCCTTTATTCACATCCCCACCCCTTCCCCCTGTCCCCCTTCTCTCCTTCTTACTCCAGATGTCTATACCCCATTGAGTATATATATATATATATATATATATACATGTATATATATATACATGTATATATATATATATCTATATATATCTATATATATATGCTGTTTCCTCTCTTAGCCACCTCTGATGAAAGCAAAGGTTCCCTCTTTCCCCCTTGCCTCCCCCTTCCATATTATTGCAATAGCTCATTGTAATAAAGAAAAATCTTATTATATGAAATATCTTAGCCTATTCCCCCTCTCCTTTTTCTTTCTCCCATTACATTTCCCTTTTTTTCTATTGACTCCATCTTATACCATATTTTATCTTCAAATTCATCTTTCTCCTGTGCTTCTACTATAAAAGCTCCTGGGCATGCTCTTTTTGTTTTAGGTTTTTGCAAGGCAAATGGGATTAAGTGGCTTGCCCAAGGCCACACAGCTAGGTAATTATTAAGTGTCTGAGACCAGATTTGAACCCAGGTTTGGAGTCAGGTACTCCTGACTCCAAAGCCAGTGCTTTATCCACTGCACCACCTAGCTGCCCCCTACCTGCTCTTTTAACTGAAAAGCTTCATATGAGTATTATCAGTGTCATTTTTTCTATGCAGGAATACATGCAGTTCATCATCATTAAGTCTCTCATATTTTCACCTTCTCCACTCTCTATGCTTCACCTGAGTCCTGTATCTGAAGATCAAACCTTCTGTTCAGCTCTGGCCATTCCAAAAGGAACATTTGAAATTCCCCTGGTTCATTGAAAATCCAACTTTTTCCCTGGAAGAGGACATTTCAGCCTTACTGGGTAGTTCATTCTTGGCTGCATTCTAAGCTCTTTTGCCTTCCGGTATATTATATTCCAAGCCCTACGAGCTTCCAATGTAGTTGCTGCTAAGTACTGTGTGATCCTGATTGCAGCTCCATGATATTTGGACTGTGTCCTTCTGGCTGCTTGTAATATTTTCTCTTTGACTTGGGAGTTCTGGAACTTGGCTATAATATTCCTAGGAGTTGGATTTTTGGGATCTCTTTCTTGGGGGCATCAGTGTACTCTCTCCATTTCTATTTTGCCCTCTGCTTCTAGAATATCAGGGCAATTTTCTTGTAGTAATTCTTTGAAAATGATGTCAAGGCTCTTTTCCTGATCATAACTTTCAGATATTCCAATAATTTTTAAATTATCTTTCCTAAATATGTTTTCCATATCAGTTATTTTTTCAATGAGATATTTCACATTTTCTTCTAATTTTTCATTTTTTTGGTTTTGAAGTATTGATTCCTGATTTCTGGTAAATTCATCAATCTCCCTGAATTCTATTCTTTTTCTGAAGGATTTGTTCTCCTCCGAGAGTTTTCTTATCTCTTTTTCCATCTGGCCAATTTTGCTTTTTAAAGCATTCTTTTCCTCAATAAGTTTTTAACTGTTTTATCCATTTGACCTAAGCTGTTTTTTAGCATGCTATTTTCTTCAGCATTTTTTTGGATTTCCTTGACTAAGCTGTTGACTTCATTTTCATGTTTTTCTTGCATCTCTCTCATTTCTTTTCCCAGTTTTTCTTCTAACTCCCTCATTTGATTTTCAAAGTCTTTTTTGAGCTCTGTCATAGCCTGAGCCCAATTTCTGTTTTTCTTGGAGTCTTTAGATGCAGGAGGCTTGTGCTTCCTCATCTTCAGACTGAGTATTTTGATACCTCTTGGGCTCATTTGAAAAATATTTCTCAATAGTGTTCCTCTTATTTCTCTGCTTGCTCATTTTCCCAACCTGTGCCTGGTTTTGGGGTGCTTCCTGAGCTTTTGGGACACTACCCCAAGGGTCTTAGTGTGTGAGACTCTGTCCTCCCTCCTGGTCTGTGAATGACCATAAGCGCCCCCCTCTGCCACCAGGATGAGGTGGGGGCCTGCTGTTCTATTGGGGGGCCTAGACTGAGATCAGGATCTGAATGTGGTCAGATCCCCAGAGTCCTGTTCCAGGGGCCAGAGGACAGATCTCTGCAGTCTCTCTTCACTCCCCAACCTGTGTTCAATGGGCTCATGCCCTGGGGGCTTATGCTTACCAGCTCTGCCTGCTTCTGTTTCAGGATCAGGGCTGCCTAAAGAAGATGCTGCTAGCTGTGTGCCCTGAGGGCTGGGCTCCACGTGCTCACTCTGGCAGAGGTCCCCTGCTGTTCCCCCACTTTGTGCCCGGTGCTCCCCAGGGTGTAGCTCCCGAGACTCCCCTGCTGCTGTGAGCTGGGGCTCCCAGCACTCTAGGGCTGCCTCTGGGAGGCTGAAGTTCTTTCGCTCTGGTGGGCCACCCCTCTGGCAGGCAGCCCCTCTGACCCCAGGGAGCAGAGCCTTTTTGCTCTTTTCCAGGTTACCTTGAGTAGGAGAACTGCCTCTCTAGGTCCCTTTGTGGGTTCTGTCTCTCAAAAGTTTAGTTAGATTACTTAGTTTATGAGTTTTATCAGAGAGTGCCTGAAACTCGATTCCTTCTTGTTGCCATCTTGGCTCCACCCCCCTCCCCTTTTTATTTAACTAGTCTTATTCAATAGTTTTGAAATTTCATTTTTTTTCTTCCCCCTTCCAATTTTTTTCTCACTTTCATTGTAAATTTTCTTTTTCAACTTCTGATTCAAGAATCTTAGTTATCTATTCTCCCTCTTTTCTCCATATTTTCAAGTACTCAAAGCTTCCAAGGTATCCATTCTAAGCTATCCTTTCCAGCTGCTTTCTTTCACCGCCTTCTAGGACTTGTCCCATGGATTCATTCCCCTTTTCCATTGTGTTTCACTTCCAGAACAGTGAGTTATTGTAGGTGTCTTCCTGCTATGTCTATGATTTTGCAATCTACCACTGATTTATTTCCTTTCTGTCTTCACTCTTTTTTCCTATATTTGCCTGGAAATCTCCTCTCTATTTTTATGTTCTCCTGCTTTTCCAGGTTCCAGTTGTCCTCAGAGGTTCTAACTTGCCCCTTTCTGAAAAAGAGGACTTTTCAAGCACCAAATCCCTAGGCTTCATCCTTATATTCATTTGCCTTTTTCCTGTTGTCGTCTTCTTGGAGACCTATGATCATGAGACTTTTTCTCTATGTGTCCTGTCTTCTAGTACAATATATTTTGCTTGCAGAGTATTTTAATACTCTTATCTTTGCTTATCTTCTTCTGGTTTGTTATTAACTTCTGTTTGCATTCCCAATACATTGTTTTATTTCTATTTTTAAAATGAGGCTTGCTTTTGCTAATTCAGGTTTTTCTATTTTGTTCATTATTTTTCCGTACAGAACATAAATTTTGCTCTCATGATTCTTATTTATCTTTTGATTGGTTCTTGCCCTTCATTATCAAAGAAGACCAAAATGACATCACTAAGTATGAGACAAATTACTGGTCGGGCACAAATAGCCCATGTGAACACCTGGAGTACTTATTGGATATCACATTTCCTTTGAGCTGCTTCAAATCCACCTTCTTTATAGAGTGTAGCACCCTCATTGATGAGGGTACCCCATGCTGCACAATCAATTCTAAAATTCTTAAGAGAGACCTTTGATGAGTCTTGGGATCACTTCTTCTGATTCCCTTGCAAGCTCTTGTTCTGTACATTTCTCCATATAATAGTTATTTTAACAAGCATATGTCTGGCATTCTAATAATGTGACCAGGCCATCATAGTTGCTCTCTCTATAGTATGTTCATCATCCATCTCTATAAAGGGAATAGAGTGTCCTGTGACAATCACAGAGGTATTTCTCTTTTAGTCATTGCTAATAAGATTCTTGCCAGAGTTTTTCCCAAAAGATAGATCCTTCATTGGAAGATGATCACTTCCCTGGGAGCCAGTTTGGCTTCAGAAAGGGTCAAGGAACAGCTGATATGATATATATTGCCCAACAAATCCAGGAAATATTCCAGGAACAGATCAGAGATCTATATATAACATTGATATATCTGACCAAGGCCTTTGAAGGTTTATGGAAAATCACATCAAAATTTGGTTGCACAGAGAAGTTCATCAGTATTGTACATCAATCATAACCCCTCTCCTGGGTTCTGGATAGTGGACGATTCTCTCAAGATTTCCCAGCAACCAGTGGAGTGAAACAAGGATATGTCCTTGCTCCCATCCTTTTAACATGATGTTTTCAGTTATGTTTTCAAACTCTGATGGCAAATTCTTCAATTATAAAAGGCTACAAGCCAAGAACAAAATGGAGGGAGTGTTGGTGTATGATCTTCTGTTTGCAGATTGTGCCCTCAATGCAGCCTCTGAACCCAAGATGCAACAAAATATGGATCAATTCTCTGCTTCTTGTGCTTATTTTTGTCTAACAATTAACACCACGAAAGCACAGGTGCTCCATCAGTCAGTACCATGCCAGACATATGGGGGAGCATCAATTACAGCAAGTAGAGAAGTTTTGAGTGCTGTGGACAAGTTCACTTCCCCTGGCAGTGCCCTTTCCAGGGAGGTACATGTTGACAGTGAGGTTGACCTCATTGCTATCTGCCTGTGATACTTGGATAGTCTACCAGTGCCATGTCAGGAAAGTGAATTGCTTCCATTTAAATTGTCTTAGGAATATCCTGAAGCTCACCTGGCAGGAGAAGATACTAGACACTGAGCTCTTTTCTTGAGCTAAACTACCTACCATTCCAATATTTCAGCTTTTAAGGCACTGATGAATAGTGTTTTGTGGTTACATATTCTCCTCAAGTTCCTCTGGGTTCTCATGCTCATGAATTGTTGGATCATTTATTTTTATTTTGTCTGAACTCATTTACTAGATTTGGAGAACATTTCTTTATGCTGTTAATTTTTCTTCTATTTTGAAAAGTTGGTACTTTTGGTCATTCCCTATCACGTTTATTTTCCTTATTGCTCACTTTCTGACTCCCTTCCCTCTGATTGTGATTTCATTGAGAGATGGATCTCAAAGCATCTCAGCCACCTCCCACACAGGTCAGCAACCTAGTCCTCTATCCTAAGTGGCTTTGGTAGGTGAGGCCTGTCCCTCTTCTGTGTGCTTAAATCTTTCCCTTAGGCTTAAGGGGGTGCTCCATATTCCCCTCAGAGATACTCTGTCTAGTCATGGTGATCTGTTCCATTCCTTCTCTCCCAGTTCTCTGGTCTGGAACAGGAAGTTCGGAATCTGTTTTTCTCAGCACTTTGCAGCATTGGTACTTTTAGTTTTTAACTCCTAGCAGATTTCTTTCCTTAAGGACTGCGACCAAGCTGGCTCTTAAGGCTGGATCTCCAAGGAGGGCATTGGAATCAGGTGCTGGGGTGGGTTTGATGTATTCTTGGGTTTTCTAGGATGACATCTCTGTGGGTAGTGTGGAAGGTTGGCTGGTGTGGCTACTGAGTGAACTCAGAGAGTCAATGAATTTTTGTTCTTGTGTTTTTTATTTGTTTGTTTGCCTGCAATTTGGGTTTTGAGTATCCTATTCCATGGAAATAACTGAAGTTACTGTATCCTTGTTATGTAATTTCTGTTTTTGGAGAGGACTGAGAGGTAATTTGTCTAGTTGTTCACATGAACAAATTAATTTTTTTTCAATTAACAAAATTTATTTTTTCTTTTTTCTTCCCCTCTTCCTTTGAAATTAAAATGAAAAGAAAAAAATATTTTTTGTATTACACAGTCAAGCAAAATAACTCCTAAAGTCTCACTTTACCTCTACCAAAAATAAATCTTGTTGTATTTTCTGAGTCCATCATTGATATAAAAGGAAGTGATTCTTCATCAGTCTTCTTTATTCATGATTGGTCATTGTGTTGTTCAGAGTTTTTTATATTTTTTGTGTGTCAAGTCTATAGAATGATATCTAAATTTGAAAAATTAGAATATGGAAATTCTTACTAATAAAGCATCTGTCTATTCACAAACTACTCCTTTTAAGATTTCTACAGCCAAAATTAATTTAATAGGCTAAAAAAGGAAAGTTTTAACCACCAGATGTCTCTATTTCTGCACCAATGTTAAATTATCTGTAACTTTCCATGAGTTTTGTTATGTTTGAAAAAAATATAGAGAGATGAATTTAATTTTCAATGTTTTGCTTGGTTCTGGTGAAGTTTTTGAAATAAAAGAGAAATATTGTTGTTCATATAGCAAAATGCTTGCATCAGTATAAGTTTTTGTAGTGTGTCCTGTTTTGCTTTTCAATATAATGTGGTAAGGATTCTGTTCGTTTATTACTGAACAAACTATTTCTTTTTCCTTTTCCATTTTTATTAGGCTTAATTTTTCTTTGAAAGATGATGAAGAAAATAATCAAATTGTTCTGGATCTTGCTGTATATAGGTAAAGGCATTTTATTACTCTGTATGGGACTGCTACTTAACTTACACTTTTATCTATTCTTATGCCTAAATGAAAAAGAATGCTTTTGAGATAGGAAAACTCTAGTGACTTACTAATCCTCTGTATTAGACATCACAAAAGGGAAATGGTGATACTTCAGAAATTTAGCATCTGTTTGATTTTGAGAGTCCTGGTTATGATGTTGAGTTCTCCCAATATCCACCTTGCTTGGGTCTCTGCCTTGCTTGATCTTTACTGCCCCAGACTGGTCACATAGTAGTCTCTCCATAGATACAATAGTTGATCAGACCCTTTATAGGTCTTTTTTGTATTGAGTAGGGCTGCTTAGTGCCTCACAAAATTTATACACAAGGAAAAGAACCCAGAAAACTCTACATAGTGAACATAGTGATTTACCATGCCACAAATCCTTTTTAAGTCCTTCCTTGTCCTCATTATACTTTACTTGAGAATGACAATGGCCAGTTTCATCACTTGAGCAACATTTGTTGATAGTGATTTCAGTCATTGAGTCTAATCCATGCTTGAGCAAGTGGTCTTTCAATCTTTGTTTAAAGGCCTTTAATGAGGGTGAATGAGCTACCTCCTGAGACATATCCCATGTCATTTTTGGATAGCATTGTTAGGAATTGTTTCATTTTATCGAGACTTATCTGCTTCTCTGCAAATTCTGCTAATTGTTATGTCCAAGAAAAATATTTCATTTCCTTCTTCTGGTGACAGTCTTTCCTATCTTTGTTAAGTCTTCTCTCTTCCAAACTAAATATCCTCTGTTCCTTCAATCAATCTTCATGTACTATATTAGGTACCTTCCTTTTGTCACTCTCCCAAGTGTAAATCTCTTTCCTGTATTATGATGTCCCAGCCTAAATATTATAATATAGGTATGTTTGGAACAGATCAGAGGACAGTGGAGCTATAACCTCCTTTTTTAAGACACAATTCACTAAGATCACATTAACCTTTGGGGCTGCCACATTTATTTAGGTCATAGGAGTCTAGCAACTTAGTGAACTAAGAGACCTTGATGCTTTTTGGGGGGGCATCATTGTGAATCCTGAAGTACTTATAATATGTGGTCAGATGATTTAATGAGCTGTGGTTTAGCTCATTGTTGTCTTAACTTAAGTATATACACACAAAAATCCCAGTGGGCTGCATATTGAAAACCCCATATTAGTATTATGTCTTCTAATGTGTTTTTATTTATTTTTAAAAGCATTTCCCAATTACATTTTCATCTGGTTTGGACCACACTTGAGAACATTACAGGCTGTGTGTTTTTTACCTCAGGTTTACTTTATGTCAGCTCTCTTGAATTCATATGAACATCTTGCTGAATATTTTTCAGGTTATGTGATGTATCATTTTATTGAAACATTTTGTTTTGATATAGCAGATATATTCCACCAAACACACAAACTTTCCACAAAGTATATTCCCTTATAATAGATAAGAAAGCTGCTCCCCAGTCCCCACTAAAGAGCAGTTGTGACTGAAAGTAGATGTCATTTTTCATCATTGTAGTTCACTATTTGTCAATAAAAAGGAACAATAAAATGTAGTGACTTTTGGAATAATGTTTTAAAATTTTCAAGAGGCTTTGTACACATCATCTCACTTAGATCTTACAAAAACTCACAATACCAGGTGCTGCAGCAATTATTAGCCTCATTTTCCTGGTATGGAACTGAGGAATGTTTGTACTTTAAAAGATCTGTTATGTTTTAATACGGAATTCATTAATGTTGTTTTAGTCATTGTGTGTATTGAGTTTTGGGCTTAGTTTAATCAGGTCATCTTGGAGTCATCAGATATATAATGTAAATAATAAGAATATCTGAAAGTACTTAAAGTGGTTTAAGGTACTTTGCTCACAACAGCCTAAATTTCATCGAATGCCTCTGAGATTGACTGGACACAGTTTGAGGTACTTGAGTAAGCAATCACTCAGACCTTACGTATATATATATATATATATATGTAAATGTTTTACCCTGTGTAATAAAATTCTTACATTGTCATATAAAGAGATTAAGAAATCTGAATGTCCTACCTTGTATGATTCTGCTAGGTGTTAGTTCAGCTATAAGGAAGTCATTCTACTGGCATGGTTGAAACAGTTGTAAGGATTCTGCTATTGATTATATACAAGATGACTGACTGAAAAGTGGTAGAACTAGTTAGCTCATGGGAAGACCTGTGGTTACATCACTACAAGATGGAGGGATATAAAATTACATATTCATATCATAAAATATTTATCTTTGCTATTGCAGATCTCATAAAATTGTGGATAGAAAGATAAAAATATGTTAATAGTTCTAAAACAAGACTTAATAGTTCTAAAACTAGAGTTACTATTAAACTGAGTTCCCTTTAATCTGATGTTTTCCTGGACTTTGACTTGAGATTTAATTTTTGAGAACTGGTTACATCATAGAAATAGAAATTAGTGATATTTGTTTGATTGAATAGAATTGAATTGAATTAAAAGTCATTCATACATATTTAGATTAATATTTCTATGCACATGTTTTTATAAGAATGTCAACTTTTTGATTCATTTAATCCTGAAGGTTCATGGATAGTTCTCTAATTGATGTTGATGTGCAGCCAACTTATGTCCGAGTGATGGTCAAGGGGAAGGTAGGTATAAATTTACACAATAGTATGATCATCTAGTCAGTCGACAATAC
Organism: Macrotis lagotis; assembly: GCF_037893015.1. Classification (NCBI taxonomy): domain Eukaryota; kingdom Metazoa; phylum Chordata; class Mammalia; order Peramelemorphia; family Peramelidae; genus Macrotis; species Macrotis lagotis. The sequence goes on along the minus strand of NC_133666.1, from coordinate 599,132,523 downwards.
TAGGCAGTGTTCTAAGCACTAGGGATATAAGGAAATGAAAAAAACAACTTCTCTCTTCAAAAATCTAATATTCTAATGTGAAGAAAACATATAGATATTACATGTACAAGTTAACTAGTTGGGGGTTGGGGAAGGAGTCATGGAAATCAGAAGTAGGAATCGGAACTGAGTCTTGAGGGAAGCCAGGGAAATCAGGAGATAGAGAAAAGGAAGGAGAATATTCTGGGTGTGGGTGACATACCGAAAAGACACAGTCAGGAGACAGTGTTCTGAACAAGGAATGGCAAAAAGACCATTGTATCTAGATCACAGAGTCCATGGAAGGGAATAAAGAATAAGAAGATTAGAAAGATAGGAAGGGAATGCTGTGAAGGTCTTCAGATGCTAAGTGGAGAGGACTTTATATTTGATTCTGGAGGTAATAAGATATCATTGGTGTTTGAGGAGCCTGGGAGTGTGTCTTGGTCAGAACTGCACAGAAAGGAAGACCTTGAACAGAGGATGCAGTTGAGTGGAGAGGGTCTTGAGGCTGGCTATGGCAGCAATCTAAGCATGAATGGATGAGGTCCTGTACCAGGTCAATGACTATATGAATCAAGAGAAAGGGGCATATATGAGAAATGTTTTGAAGATAGAAATATAAGAGATTGGTTATGTAGGGTGACTGCTAGTGAGAAGTTAGGGATGACATCTAGGTTGTGAGCCTGGATGCCTAGGAAGATGGTGCCCTTGATAGTAACAGGGGAAATTTTGGAAATGGGGAAGATTTGGGGTAAAGAGAATACAAGCTTGAAAAATCAAATCCTTAAATAAATTGTACTTAGTTTTTTTTTTTTGCAAGGCAAATGGGGTTAAGTGGCTTGCCCAAGGCCACACAGCTAGGTAATTATTAAGTGTCTGAAGTTGGATTTGAACCCAGGTACTCCTCACTCCAAGGTCGGTGCTCTATCCACTATGCAACCTAGCTACCCCAAATTGTACTTAGTTTTAAAGAAATGATGTTACTCTTAGAGAAGTTAATTAGGTTAATTAAGAAAATTATAGTTATTTAGGGAACCAAGGTTTATTACACTGCCTATTATATTTAGTCACTGCTAGAACTTGTAGATCTTCTTAGTTTTTTAAAAAAATATATTTACCTATTGATTTTGTACTATGGTAATGTTGACATTCAAATTTTGCATAAAAGACTTTTAATTTGTTTTAAGTCATGGAATGCATTCCATGTTTGAGTTCTTTTTATGATTTTAATTTATAGAAAGCATCTTTTTAGTATTTTAGCCAATAGCATGTTTCTTTTTAAAAAACATTATTTTTAACATTTGTTTAAAGAATTTTTGCATTTTAAGTCCTCTCCTTCCTTCCATCCCCTTCCTCATCTATTGAAAAAACAAACAATATGAAATCAATTATGTATATGAAGTCATGCAAAATGTATTTCCATGTTAGCCATATTGCAAAAGCAAACAAAAAGAATAAAAATTAAGAAAGTGAAAAAAGTATGCTTCAATCTGTACTCAAGAGTGCACATCAGTTTTCTCTCTGTAGATGAATAGAAATTTTTTTCATTAGTGTTCCTTTGGAATTATCTTTCAGCATTGTCTTCATCAGAGTAGCTGAGTCTTTCATACTTAATCATTGCTACAATACTGATATTATTGTGTAAGTAAGCTGGTTCTGCTAATTCATTCTATCACATTCATATAGTTTTTCCCAAGTTTTTCTGAAACCATCACCCTTGTCATTTCTTATAGTACAGTAGTGTTCCATCACAATCAAATATCCTAATTTGTTTGACCTTTCTTCATTTGGTGAACATGCCCTCAATTTCCAATTCTTTGCCACCAGAAATAGAGCTGCTACAAATATTTTTATGTATATAAAAATTTTCCTTTTCTTTGATCTCTTTGGAATATAGACCCATTTTGTCCTCTACTGCAAAAACTCTCTCTTTCATGACTTTTTTATGTAAGATAATTTTCCCCATTTTCCTTTTCTTACCCCTTCTCCCAGTGTACCTCTCTTTCTCTCCCATTCATTTTTTTTGAGATCATCCCAGCATAATTGACTCACTACCATGCCCTCTGTGTAGAGTCCTTTAAACTGCCCTATTTGCGATAAAATTCTTTGGAGTTGCATTCATCATTTTGCAATATAGGAATGTAAACAAATTTTAGAGTCTCTCTTGATTTCTCTTTCATCTTTACCTTTATAATGCTTCTCTTGAGTCTTATATTTGAAAGTCAGATTTTCTATTCATCTCTGATCTTTTCATCAGGAATGTTTGAGAAAATTCTCTATTTTTCACTGGATATCTGTTTTTTCCCTCTGAACTATAATACTTAGTTTTGCTTGGTAAGTTATGCTTGGTTAAAATCTATATTCTGAAATATAGTTTAAGACCCATGACTGTGGCTCTATGATATTTGAGTCATTTATTTCTGCTTGCAACATTTTCTCTTTGACAATGAGAGCTCTGGGATTTGGCTCTAATATTGCTGGGAGTTCTCATTTGAGATCTCATCGAGGAGGTAATCAGGGAATTCTTTCAATTGCAAAGTTATCCTTTGGTTTTAAGATATTGGGGCAGTTGGCTTTTTATAAATTCTTGTAAGATAATGTCTAGGATATTTTTCCATGGCTTTCAAATTCAATCATTTTAAAATTAACTATTTTCAATCTGTTTTCTAGGCCTATTATCTTTCTGATGAGGTATTTCATGTTTTCTTCTATTTTTCATTCTTTTAACTTTGTTTTATTCTTATTTTCTCATGTAGTCATGAGCTTCCATTTGCTTAATTCTAATTTTAAAGGAATTATTTATTCAATGAGCTTTTGTACCTCCTTTTACCACTTAACAATTCTCTCTCTCTCTCTCTCTCTCTCTCTCTCTCTCTCTCTCTCTCTCTCTCTCTCTGTGTGTGTGTGTGTGTGTATGTGTGTATATGTGTGTCTTTCCCTGTTATTTTCTTCAATATTTTTGAGCCTTTTTTACAAAGCTGTTAATTGTCTTTTCATTATTATCTTATTTATTTTCCCAAAATTTCTTCAATCACTTTTACTTGATTTTTTTTTATTTAGTTTTTTGCAAGGCAATGGGGCTAAGTTATTTCCCCAAGATCACACAGCTAGGTAATTATTAAGTGTCAGAGGCCAGATTTGAACTCAGGTGCTCCTGACTTCAGGGCCAGTGCTCTATCCACTGTACCACCTAGCTGCCCCTTACTTGATTTTTAAACTATTTAACTCTTCCCAGCTATTCTTGGTGGGCTTGTGTTCAATTTGCATTTTTTTCTTTGAGTCTTTATTGCTATTTTGACATCATTGTCTTCTTAGTTTGTATCCTATTACCATAGTAGCTTATTATGCTTAATTTATTCATTTATTCTCTCATTTTCCAGCCTATTTGTTGACTTTGACTTTATGTTTAAGTTGGACTCTGTTCATCTTGAGGGTAGGAAAGTTGTTTATGGGGTGTTTATGGGCTTTTTAATGGGGTTACTTTTTGAGCTAATTCCAGTCTTGTGATCTGGGGAGAGCTGTGGTCACTGTTTTCCTGTTAGATTTAGTTTTTACCTAGGAAGAACTCCTTATTCCTTGCAGCTAAATGTGCTATTGCTCCTCAGGACCTCTGCTCCCTGATGATAGAAAGTACTCTTCTCTGTCCTGGAACCAAGACTGGGAAATAGGTTTGGGAAGTTGAGTTAGATAGCAATCTTTAACATTTAGTCACTGTGAGTTTCTGTGGTCCTCCCAAATTCATCACTGTCTGGCTAATCTGGTGATGAGAGTCTCCAAATATTGCTGTGCTGATCCTTGAATGACAGACATACTACCCAAGAGTTATGGGTGGGACTAGAGAGACCTTAGGTCTCTTCCAACTCTGAAAGGTTTGGATTCTGGGTTCCATCATGGGGCTACAGACAAATATTTTTTGCATTGGAGGATTGGTCAAAGCTTGAGCTGCTTTGGAATAACTTTCCAAAACTCAGGGTCACTTCCAAGTCATCCTGAAACCTTATAGTATTACTGGGAAGTGTTACTGAACAGTAGAGAGTAGAGAAAGCACTACTACAGAGTTCTTATGTTCCCATCTAAAATACTTTGATAGCACTTCAAATCAAAGTCCAGAATGGCAAGGACAAGAAAAGGTCAGGGTAAGATATTTTTCCAGTTGAAGGCAATCAAGGTGAGAAGATGTCTGTGACACTGTGGTAGGGGATGGCCCAGAGCACATTTGGTGGCATCACCACCTGAGGAACTTGGAAGCAGCAAAACTAGTCAGAAAGAATTTAAAGGGAATTTCTATGCTAGCACAGGAAACAGGACTGTGTTGTAGCCCCATGATGGAGACCAGAATCAAAGTCTTTCAGACTTTGGGCCCTCTGGTCCAACTCATGACATGTGGGTAGTATGTCTGTCATTCAAAGATAAGCACAGCAATTTTTGGAGACTCTCATCACCAGATTAGCCAGACAGTGATGAATTTGGGAGGATCACAGAAACTCATAGTGACCAAAGAGTTGCTATTCAAATTGGTGGTGAGAATATTCACATTGAAGAAATCAAACACAGAACCTTATCATAGGTAGGTTTTAGCTATGAAACTCTTATGTATATAGTTAGAAATTCTGTTTACATACTTAATATGATATTTGATAGTTTTATAGTCTGAACAAAAAGGCAGTTAAGTCAAAATACCAAATTATTACATTCAAGATCAACTGTACAAATGGATACCAGTTTAGGGACAATTTTTATGAGTAGGTTTTCCTAGGTGGGTAAAAATTTATTTTTAATAGCATATTTTATATTTGAGAGATAAACTTTGGAGATATCTATCAAAGTAAATCAGCCATTTTCTCTGTACATTTACTATAATACTCTTGGTTTGTTTTCAGGCATTTCAACTTATACTTCCTGCTGTAGTGAAACCTGATAGTAGTTCCGCTAAAAGATCTCAAACAACTGGACATCTGGTGATCACTATGCCAAAGGTCTGTAATGTTTTGAATCCAGACAAAGATAGATTTTAAAATATGCAGCCTTATGAAGAAATAGAGATTAAAATGGAAGTATATAGGGCTCTGAAATAGATGGGTGTAACCTTAGACAATCCACTTAAACTTTTTGGAACAGATCTCTAAGGTTTCTTTCCATTCTAAATCTATAACCCTGGGAATCCTAAGATTAGCTAAAGGGACTCAGATTCTCAGATTTAATGCTATTGGAATAGAATGATAGAAAACTAGACCTGAAAATGATTGTTAATGTATAGGATGATAGGATCATAGATTTTTAATTGGAAAGGACTTCCTGAGGCCATCTGATCCTGAGGACCACAGAAGCAAGAATCAGAGTTGGGTTTAAATCCGACTGATCCTCTTTCTATTGGACAGCATCTAGTCCCTCCCTCATCTGATAGTTATAGATATTTAAACTAAAGGATACAATTAATACATATTTCTTATAAGAATTTTATATGGCATGGACAGGAACATAATACATGCATATATTTACTTAAATTTGTACATTGTTTTTATTACAGAAAAACCTTAAAAATTTCAAAGACAATGAATGCAGAAAAGTGATTTTTAAAGATCATTTAGATTCATTATAACATGATAATAGTGCTATCCCTATACCTCAATGAGATTTGTTATACACTTTCTGTGGTACTGGGCCACTAAGTGTGATTGAGAGAAAAGAAAAGTAGCCACAGAATAGATGCTACAAATGTAACATATCCAAAGTTGAATTCATTATCTTTTCTCCTAAACCAAAAATCGTTGATTTTTTTAAAAAAATTATAACCAATTCAATATAAATGTAACCCATGAATTGCCTCATGCATTTAAAAATATTAATTTGAGAAGAGGTCCATAGGTTTCCACAGATGATCAGTGGGATCCAGGCACAAAAAAGCTTAAGAATCTTTTGTTTAAGAGGAAAGACAATTAGTTTGGTTTTGGATATGCTACATTTAATCCTTTGACATAGTCAGGAATTTCTTCTGTGATATGCTGATTAGCATTTAGACTCAACTTGAAGACTCTCCAGTGAGGAGGAACCCACTAATTTTCCAAGGCAGATCATTCTACTTTTGGGCAATTCTAATGTTAAGAATTTTTTTCCTTTACATTCAGCCTAATTTGCCTCTACAAATTCTACTCATTGTTTCCATTTTTCCCCTCTGAGGTCACATAGAAAATTTCCCAGTTTCCTAAATTAGGAAAACTATATGACTAGAATAAATGATAATGGAAATTTCTCATTATCACACTTACTTATGATTATTGAATCATATTTCCTGAATGTGGACATTGTAACCCAAGAGTATTTTAGGTATTTTATAAACTCATTCGATGAAATTAATAAATACTTCCTTCAGTGGCTTAAAAATAATACCTTATTTCCTTGAAATAGTTGATGTAACTTCCAGAAATGTCTAATCCATTTTAGGGAGTTTTTTATAATTGCGTAATCTTGTTACCTAGTTTCATTTTCATAATTTTTTCTTTTCTTGCCATCAGAGCTGTTTTTTATATGTCTGTTTTGTTCTTGAATATCAAATACTTTCAGAGTTTGTTTATGCTTTTTGATTCTTTATATAAATTTATGATTTTTTAGTTACATTATTCATTCTCTCTGGTATATATATAAACATATAATAAATGATTATATATTTAGTATATAATGTATATGTCTATATATGTGTGTAAAATTCATGTTTACATCTCCTAAGGCATACTAGAATGTTTATTCCTGGATTTGCTTACAGAAATGAGCCTATCTAATATAACATATGGTAATATTATAGTAGAGTGTTGATCATGGGATTCCTGATCAGTTTGGTACCTCCAGATCACTTGATAAGATTATAGAATATTAAGGATTTGGACCCTTTTATATTTTGAGTATTACTTTATACTCTGTAAAAGATGTGTGTCCTTAAGTGGCTTGTACCTGAGTAAACAGATAATTAAACTGAAAGAGGCCAATTGGCAGCTTTGAAGGAACTGTAGAAGAGTTTACTCCACATCCTTGCTCCATATTTATTGCGGAACTATTTTGTTAGTATTGCTTATAATATGCCATTTAAGTAATGTCTTTGTTTTGAGTTGATTATGTCCTCTGGCTATGTATTTAAAGTAAATGCATCCATGGGGATATACCATAGGGGAGTTGTTATTGTATTAACAAATGATAAATATATGAACAGTCCATAAATAGGATTATAACAAAAATAATGAAATTAATAGCACTGGATGAAGTATAATGAGCAGCTAAAAGGAAATAATTATAGGAGATAACAAAAGAAATAACCAGTGTGAAAATTTAGTTTTAGTGAAAATTTTGCTTAAAATAATAAAAATAATAATAAAATTAGAGAATAATGTATGCCAAATATAAAAATTGGGTTCAGAATTTTCTGATTTTTCAATTTGTGCTTGAATTTCCTAAACACATTAGCATGACAAATTTTCAACCTATGTCACAAGGCAAATATAAAGGATACTGAATTTCCTTCCCTTTCTACAATAAATCTGAGGTGAAGAATGAAATAGGTGAACACCAGAAGTTGAATAATCATGGAGTCTATGCCAATTTAAAAAACACATTTTAGCTTTAGCTTACATAACTATATTGGCAAATAATCACATTCATAGCTAAAAGGATTCATTCTATGTCAGATCTTCATGGATTCTTTTTAGATTCTCCCTTCAGACTTGAATTGTATTAAAATATATTTTGTAAGGGATTTTCAATAGGAAAAAGAAATCACAGAGAAGCAAATATACCAGAAATTGATCTGAACCCCCACCCATTCTAGAACACTTAAGAGTTGAGATTTCCAAAGGACTAGAGGACTGTATTAGATGTTCTCAGAAATCAAAGAGCTTTATGAAATGCCCATTCCCTAAGAGTTGATTGATGAACTGATGAGATGAATCTTCCTTTCATTCATTTATTTATTTATTTATTTATTTATTTATTTATTCATTCATTTGTTTATTTATATAGCTAGCTATCTAGCCATCCATCCATCCATCCATCCATCCATCCATACATTCATTCATTTAACTTCTTCCCAAATAGAATTATATTCTGATACTGCTCTGTAACTTCTGCTTGCCAAAAGGGGTTGTCCCCAATGGCTCTTGTCAATGTGTCAATCAGTCTCTCTTCCCCTTCCTCCACATTGTTTCCCATTATAAACCCTATAGTTAAAAACCCTTGATAAAGCATTTGTCATTTAGGAGACTGCATCTTTCAAAAGAATCAAAGGGGAATGAGACAAATTATTTTGCTATTATGTTAACAACTAATGATTAAATTAGAATTCAGTTTTTATTTCCTTTATTTCCCCATTCAGGGACCAAACTTTATAGGTCAATCAGTCAATTTCTGAAAGATATGGTTGGTAGATGAAATTGTGCTAATCAATTTATGATAACATGCTTCTCATCTTGGGCAGGATCCCACCCAGGGTGATTTCTTGTCTATGGGAATAAGCCCCATGTCCCCATTAGAGTTTAGGGTGATCCAAATTATGAAGAAGAAATCCAAACAGAAATGTCTGGATGGCGATGGAGGAGTTGAATCTCATGATAAAGCCACATTCTCAACAGAAGGAGCTGAAGACTTTTAGCCTATCTCATCCTTTATATAGCTACCTTTAAATGTTCTCCTGTCAGAGACATTCCTTTAAAATATTTAAGGCATTCACTGTCTTCATCGGGGGTTTTTGGTTAGTGAGAAAATCCACTGACCTATTATTTATTAACTAACCTAATTAATAAATTAGCAATTACCCCAAAATTCTGTCTTTTGGATTTTTCATATATCAAAGTTAGATGATGAGTTTTTTAAAAATTTTTTTTAGATTTTGTTTTTAATATTTTTTTTGCAAGGCAATGGGGTTAAGTGGCTTGCTCAAGGCCACACAGCTAGGTAATTATTAAGTGTCTGAGGCCGGATTTGAACTTAGGTACTCCTGACTCCAGGGCTGGTGCTCTATCCATTGCGCCACCTAGCCGCCCCAGATGACGAATTTTTAATCTTGACTCTTTCACCAATTTGTGATTTTGTCCAGTATAATTCCATAAGCATTTATTTTTTGCAGTGTGCATTTTATGTCATTGTTCTAGGCCCTAAGGTATAAAGATTCAGTAGTCATGCTTTCTGTCCTCAGGAATCTTATAACTTAATAAGGTCTAAGACGTATGTGTAAAGATAACTACAATACACTGGGGATAGGATAAATATAAGGAAAAATACAGGGAGAGTGTTATGACAAATTCTCTGTGGGAGGGATCACTTTCTAATTGTTCATTGATGGAAGGGCATCTGAGATGCTCCTCGAAAACAGAGAGGGACTCTAGCAGGTAGAAATAGTGAGGGTGGAAAATCTAGTCTAGGAGTGATGGATTTCATGAACAAAGCAAGTCAGAGCTGCCAGAAGCTTTTTGGGAAAAGTATTCAGTTTAGAAATATTGAGTGTAAGGTGACAGGTTCAGAAATCCAACTGTCTCTCAGTCAATATTTAAGTGCCTACTATGGTCAGGCACTTGGAAATAAAGGACATAGAGGGCAAATTAGGGGAGCAAGGTGATTTTCTCTCTTGGATGTTTTGTATGCTGTGATTATGCTCCTCAGCAGTAAAGGGTTAATTTTTTGGTAAGGGTAAAGTCTTTGATGTTATAATTCAGATACAGACTCAGTTCATGCTTGATGTGGTAATTATTCTGAGTTTTGAAAGCAACACTTTTAGGATATGTTTTAGATTTATGATTAGGGTGGATTGGAGTATGGAGAAACTTGAGCCCAGAAAATCGAATTAGAAGGCTATTGCAGTAGTATACCCAAGAGATGATGAAGTCCTGAAGTAGAATTGTGGCTGTTTGAGTGGAGGGAAGTTCTGTGAACATTAGAAATGACAAGATTTTGCAGTAGACTAAATATTAAGGATAATTGAGAATGAGAATAGATGATGACCCCAAGATGGTAATTCTAGATGAATGAGGGGATGATTTTCTTAGAAGATTAATCTGAACATATCATTCTGCTCAATGACTCCCTCTTACCAGAATCAAATTGTTGACATCTAAACCTCCTAACAATCTTTGGACCTTTCCAGTCTTCTAACATGTTGCTACCTTCCTAACATTCTTCAGTCTAGTTACACTGACTTCTCTGAGTTTTCTTCTCCTTTGGATGTTTTGTGTGCTCTGATCATGCTTATTATCTCTATTGGTAAAGGATTAGTTTTTTGAAAAGCTTTAAGTCTCTGATGATAAGACCATTTATATAGTTTTGGTTCATTTCTTGAAATAGTGATTTTTCTGGATTTCTGTTCTGATACTTTCCAGGCATTTTTGAGAGCCTCAGATGTAACACTATGTAACATATAAAAATGATTGTTATAATTAGAGTTCATGACAAACCTATGAAGCAGACAGTACAAGTATAATTATCCACATTGTATAAATAAGAATGTAAGCTAATTGAGGACAGGTGCCTCCTTCAAGTCCTAGTTTCATTCCCCATGAGACCTGATAGCATTGTATTGTGTAGTAGGAATTCTGGATTGGAACCAAAAGGCCTGAGATCAATCCCCTTGGCCTTGTTGTGATTTGGTTCAAGCCTCAGTTCTCTTATATTCAACAAATATTAATAGAAAGTACCTCATATTGTATTGGATACTGTGGATGCAAACAAAGAAATGTAATGAGCACCTGCCTTCAATTAGCTTACACTCATTTATTCAGTGGTGATTATTAACACTTGTGCTGGCTGCTTCACAGGTTTGTCATGAACTCTAATTAGACAGTCACTCCTATGCTCTTCCAAATCTGTGCTTGCATCTCTCTTCTCTTAGAATTTGTATCAGTCAACAAGCATTTGTTAAGGATCTATTAAATTCCAGGCACGATACCAAATCCTGGGGACACATTATTAGGAGAGGCCACACAGGACTCCTGTTGCATTATATAAGGCATCCTGAAATTCATGAAAAGGAAACAGGGCATCAAAATAACTGAAAAAATAGAAATTGAATATATTTTAAAATTTATCCAGTCATTTTTTTCACCTCTGGGAAAACTCTAGCTTAAATTTAGTGTTGCAATTTGATATTAAGTCTGGTGAAACTATGCTAATACACTGTTATAATTCTTAAAGTGTTCTTTATTTTAAATTTTATGCCCCTGTTGAATCTGAGACAGACCAATTGACTTCCTTTTCAAATCTTTCCATATTCCTCCTGATTGCCCTTAAATATACACTATTATCTTCTTTTCTCTAATCACTGGGGTCATGTATTTCCAACTATGTTGTAAGTCAGGTGAGGGTGTTGATCTTGTCTTATACTTCTCTATATTGTCAATTGGATCTAGACAGTGCTCCAATCCTTTTATAAGATATTAGATCAGATTGAATTATATTTGCAATTACATTGTACCTACATATGCTAATTTTCATTAGCATTGGAATATTTGAGGTTATAAGATAAAGATAAAGCTTTAAATTATTTAGCAGAAAATTTGAATTTACTGAGTGAGTTGTTCAATTTCATGAATTCATTAAATTATGCTGTAATCTAGACACTCCATTTGGATGACCATTAGAGACACATTGCAGGTAGATTTTTCAAGGTTTTCCTTTTGAATTTCTCTAAGATAATTGGTAGAGATTAAGAAAGTTGCCACCGTTATACCCATTCTGAATCAGAATTACCAGTAGATATTCATCTAGCTCAGCATAAACTCAGAAAAATTATAAGGAGTGAATAGATAGAAAGTTCATATTACCTTTCATGAATAAGTTATGAATGTTTTAAATATATGTATGTATATATTATATGCATACTATATACATATTATATACATATATATATATATTATTCCTCTCTGCTAATCTTTGATAAAATTAAATCAAAACAAAACTTGGTAATTACTTCACATTATATTTCATAGAATCTAAGTTCAAGCTAATTCTAACTCTGCCACTACTTATCTGTGTCTTCAACATTTCTAGCTTTCCAGTTTCATCTTCCATAAAATGAGGGAGTTGAACCAACCAACTTTTGAGATTTTTTTCATGTCTCGAAGTCAGGGCAATAAATAGCAGACAATTATTAGATTCTTACTGTGAACAGACACTATGGTAAGCTTGACAGATACATGAACAACAGAGAGAGACAAGTTCTGCTATCAAGGAACTTAATTCTTTCTCTAATTTTTTAGTTACATGCTTAGTTCATTGATTTCATCTTTCTCTGTTTTATTCATGTAAGCAGTTAAAGATATTCCTGATAACTGCCTTGACTGTATCCCATAAGTTTTGGTATGTTGTCTCATTATTATCATTATCTAGGATGAAATCATTAATTCTAACTATAAATTGTTGTTTGATCTACTCATTCTTTAAAATGAGGTTATTTAGTTTCCAATTAGTTTTAGGTCTGTCTCTCCATGGCTCATTGTTGCATGTGATTTTTATTGCATTATGATCTGAGAAGGAAGTATTCACTATTTCCACCTATCTGCATTTGATTATAAGGTTTTTATGCCCTAGTACATGGTCAATTTTTGTGTAAGTGCCATGTACTACAGAAAAAAATATTCTCCTTTCTAGCCCCATTAATTTTCTCCAAAAGTCTGTTATGTCTAGGTTTTCTAACATTACATTTACCTCTTTAACTTCCTTCTTATTTATTTTATGGTTGAATTTATCTAAACCTGAGAGAGGGAGGTTGAGATCTCTCACCAGTAGAGTTTTGCTGTCTATGTCCTCCTGTAATTCATTCAGCTTTTCTTCTAAGAATTTGGATGCTATATCACTTGGCGATACATATTTAGTATTGAAATTGCTTCATTGTCTATGGCAGCTTCTAAGAGAATATAATTTGCTTCCTTATCTCTTTTAATGAGATCCCTTTTAGCAGTTACTCTGACTAAGATAAGGATTGCTACCCCTCCTTTTTTTCACTTTAGCTGAAGCAAAATATATTTTGCTCCAACCTTTTACCTTTAATCTAGATGTATCTCTCTGCTGAAAATGAGTTTCTTGTAAGCAGCATATTGTAGGTTTCTGGTTTTTAATCTACGCTGCTATTTGCTTACTTTTATGGGAGAGTTCATTGCATTCACATTCAAAGTTATAATTACTAATTCTTTAATGCCTTCTATGCTATCTTCCCTCTATTTGTATTTCCCCCCTTTTTCACTTTATCCATATTCCCCAGTATTTCACTTCTGAATACTACCTCTTTCAATGTGTTTGCCCCCTTAAATCCATCCCCTCCTCTATCTTTCCCCTTTCCCTTTGTCCCTTCTTTCTTCCCTTCCTTCTGTTCCCGTTTTCCTCTCATCTCCCCCTTTACCCTTTTAATATTTGAAAGGTAGAATAAGTTTTTTAACTTAACTGAGTGAGTGTATGTTAATCCTTCTTTGAGCCAAATCTGTTGAGAGTAAGATTCAGGCACTTCTCACTTCCTCCCTTCTTCATTTTTATTGTAATTGGTCCTTTGTACATCTTCCTGTAATGTGATTGACCCAAATCAATCTCCTCCATCCTCCCATCTCTTCACTATCCCCCTTTTTAAGGAGATATTGTTGTTTTTAAATCATTCTGTCAGAGTGACAGACAAGTTATGAGTATCTGTTACTTCTAGCTAAGTGTATTCTCTATAATAGAGTTATAATTCTCAAGAGTTATAAGAATCTTTCTCCCAGGTGGGTGTATATAACCAGTTTCATCTTATTATATAGCAATTATTTTCTTTTCCTTTTTTTCACCTTTCCATATGTCTATTGAGTCTCCTGATTGAAGTTCAAATTTTCTACTTAGCTCTGGTCTTTTCATCAGGAATAGTTGGAAGTCTTCTATTTCATTAAATGTCCATCTTTTCCCCTGAAAAATTTGAAGGATAGTGAATTCTTGGCTGCCATTCCAAACTCTCTTGCTCTTTGGAATATTGTATTCTGGGTCCTTTGATCCTTTAATGTTGATCCAGCCAGGTCCTTTGTAATCCTTGTGTGACTCCTTGGTATCTAAATTGTTTTTTCCTGATTGTGTAGGGTTTTCTCTTTTATCTGATGGTTCTGGAATTTGGCCCTTGGTGTTTCATTTGGGGATCCCTTTCAGGAGGAGATTGATGTATTCTTTCAATAACTATTTTACCCTCTAGTTTCATGATATCAGGGCAATTTTCCTTCAAAAAATACTGAAATATTGAGTTCAGGATTTTTTTTAATCCTTAGTGTGTTCAGGAAACCCAGTGATTCTTTGGTTGTCTTTTCTAGATCTGTTCTCTAGGTCAGTAGTTTTTGCTGAGGTATTTTACATTTTCTTCTATTTTTTCAATTTGTTGGTTTTGTTTAACACATGTCTTGATGTCTCATGAAGTCATTAGTTTCCACGGATTCCATTCTTTTTTTTTATGTTTTTGCAAGGCAAACGGGGTTAAGTGGCTTGCCCAGTGCTACAAGCTAGGTAATTATTAAACGTCTGAGACTGGATTTGAACCTAAGTACTCCTGAGTCCAGGGCCGGTGCTTTATCCACTATGCCACCTAGCCGTCCCCCCCATTCTTTTTTTTAGAGAAGAATTTTCTTCATTTACTTTTTGCAACAACTTTTACATTTGCCCAATTATGATTTTGAGAGAATTATTTTCTTTTTGCACTTGTCCATTTGTATTTTCAAAGGATTTGTTTTCTTGTTGCAAGGTGCTAATTTTCTCTTGGGTTTCTTTTTCCAATTTTTCCAACTGATTTTTAAACTCCTTCCTGATCTCTTCTAGGCAATCTTTCTGGGCTGGAGACCAATTCATATTCTCCTCATAAGTTCTAGCTCTCTCTGAGTTACAGTCTTTGTCTTAGAGGTAGCTTTCAGTGGATCCCCCTTTCTGATGGCCTTTCTTCATGTTCCTAAGGTCTTGTGTTTGAAAACGCTGGAGTCTTTGCTCACTGGGCTTGGTAACTTCAAGTGGGCCAGCCAGTAGGGGGTGCTGCTTGCTTTCTTTGGCGTGTCTGTGACCTTGATTTGTAGCCCACTCCCTAGGCCTGGGTGGGAATGAGGGGAGCAGCAGGGTCTGAATTATCCTTGAACAATGTGTGCTGAGACCTTGGGCCATATAGTCAATCTCCTTATTATTCACACAGTACTGAGAGAAATCTGCTGCCCACATCTGGGGTAGGGAGTTGTTATTGTGTTGTTCCGGGAAGTGTCCCTTTCTCCTACAGGGATGGCTGGGGGCACTTAACTGGAAAATTTGGGGCTTGTAGCTCTGGTCTTCAGGCCAGTGGAGCTGACAGGATTTATGTCTAGTTGCTTCTTTGGAGCTCTCCCACCTGCTGGGCTGGAATTCTTCCTCCAAACACACTGGAGCTCTCCTGCCTGCTCACAACACCAAAGCTTCCGCAGCTGTTCTAAGGTTAGACATGTCTTAGCCCACTACCCCTTGCACTGGCTCTCTGATGTCTACCCCAGCTCACCCATGTTCTCCTGAGACAGACTTTTGTTGGTTGTTGTTCTCCTTTGTTCTTTTTGGATTTTGTGGATCTGAATTCTGTTAAGAGGCTTAATTCATATTAGTTCTGATGGAAAGCCAGGAGACCTTAGCACAGTACCTGACTTCTCTCCTTCATCTTGGCCACAAGTCTTCATGATTTGGAACTCAATTCTAATGGATGAAGACCACCCAAAAGGGAAGAGGAAGATACACAGAGGAATGCAATTGGTAAAATCCAAAAAATGAAGGATAAATTGCTTAGGTCTTTCCTCAAAATGGGAGTTTCAGAAGAAACTTGCCAATGGAAGAAGCTAAAGTATGGTGGTAAAGTCTGGATCAATAATTCTATGGTACATTCAACACAGATGTTGCAAACCTTTTGTAATTAGTTTTCTTTGAGCTTTGACGTGCTTCTATACTAAGCATGTTGTTGTTTTTAAAATATAGTTTTATTGTTGTTGAGTCCTGATACAGTATTATATGACCTATAATACTGACCTTAGAGTCAGAAGTCTCTGTTTATGAGACTCTACTACTTACTAGCAAGACATTGAACTTCTCTATATTTGAATAACCTATACTACTTATTATCACTCAGGATTATAAGCCAAGCATATTTCCTTTTAAGCTGCCTATATAGTGCTTGAGCAGTTGTGATGCTGCAGGGGATGTATATATATATGTATATATATACATATATATATATATACATGACACTGTATCATGTATTTAAATACTTATGATTTAGGAAAACAGAAATTAACAATAGATATCAATTGCAATAATAAAAAGTATGTAATTTAATCTTATACTCTTGCCTAGTTTATCTTGCTTAGGCTTTAGCTAAGGATACTTAGAAACAAGGGTTAGATCTCAAAATGAGCTGCTGCTCTGTATGCTTCCTCTAATCCTGAAATGTCACCAGTGCCAGGGATGCAGTTACTTATACAGTATTTTACTCTTTGTTAATCAGGATTCTCATTAGAGTTCAGGAAGCCATCCCTTCAGTGGATCTTATGACTTAAATGAGGACTCTTTGCCAGGGATCATATGTGAAAGTGATTTGCTTAATCTCAATCAGGTCTAGGTTAGGTTTAACCTCTGTCTTTCTACCCTGAATTCAAGTTATACATGATTCCAGGTTCATATTGAAAGAGATTGTGGGGCAGCTAGGTGGCACAGTGGATAGAGCACTGGCCCTGGAGTCAGGAGTACCTGACTTCAAATCCAGCCTCAGACACTTAATAATTACCTAACTGTGTGGCCTTGGGCAAGCCACTTAACCCCATTGCCTAGCAAAAACTAAAAAAAAATTTGAAAAAAGAGATTGTGCCTGATTACTTGATTCTTTGAGTGAAAGAAATGAATTTTTTTTATCCTTATTTACAAATTTGATTTTTCCTCTGATGTAAAATATTTTGGGAATAAAAGATCATTTTCTTTTCTTCCATGATCCCTGTAGAAAAAGATAAAATTTCTCCACTCTCATATGATTCCAATTCTAATAAAAATGTTGGTTACTGAAACTTTCCCTTTTCTTCCTCTATGGTTTTATTATTGACTTTTATTCTTGCCCTTTTTACGACAGGTCTTACAATTTTTTGTCTTTTTTCCTCCATTTATCTAAGAAAAAGAAGATAGGGAAGAGGAGGGGGAGAAAAGAATAGAATTTTTTTCCTTTTGATATCTCATTTATCTTTTTAGATTCACAACACTAAACTGAAGACTCTTTATTCTGCCGCTGAAGTAATTAACTAACCTTGCTGCTCATGAGATAACCCCTTGGGATTTTCCCCTTAGAATCTCTGCAAGAGCTCTTAATTCTTTTATTATTATTATTTATTATTATTTTTTTAAGACAGTGGGGTTAAGTGACTTGCCCAAGGTCACAGAGCTAAGTATTAGAAATCCTCACCTGTGTGGAACAAACTTCTCACACCAGTCATTGAACCCTGAGAATTCAAGATTGACCAAGCAAACCAAACCAGCTACTGTGGCTTAAGGCTGTCTTGATACAGTTCTATCCCTGTATATCCTTAAGTAAAACTTTGGCATACAAAGCCATCTGTGAGTTCATTCCATATGTCAGACCTCAGGAATCCTTTGAATGTGGTCATTCATACCAGGGCAGATAAAAGATGGTTGTAGATAGAGCTATACTCTAACAGGGACAAAAGTAAACACAGGAATGAATAATAAATTATTACCTTGACTTTCTCTGTCAAATATTGATCTTCTTAAAAGGTCTTACAGTTTACTCTTCTATCTGCACAAAAAAGGAAACTTAAGTCCCAGAATGGTTATATGACTTGTCCATAACTATCTAATGGCAGAACCCAACTCCCTTGACTTGAGCACTTATGTTGTTTCTATTTTGGCAAAGTTCAAAGAAGAGAGAGGAATGGGGATATGTCTGCCCTTGATTAATATTCTTTATATTTTAAAGTACATTAGATTAGATATTGGAAAGCTAATGAAAATAAGCCACTAAAGCATTTAGTTGGGAAAGACTATTTTCATTTTTGAGGAAACTTTTTTGGGAGTGAGGAGGACATACTTTTAATAATTCCCCCCCCTGGGGCAGCTAGGAGGTATAGTGGATAAAGCACTGGCCTTGGAGTCAGGAGTGCCTGGGTTCAAATATGGTCTCAGACACTTAATAATTACCTAGCTGTGTGGCCTTGGGCAAGCCACTTAACCCCATTTGCCTTGCAAAAACCTAAAAAAATAAAAAAAATAAATGAATAATTCCCCCCACTTTTAGGCTGTAATATTTTATATATGTGTGGTATTGTGAGATGTGATCAGCCTTCTCAAGCATGACACGACTTTAAAGCAGTCAGTTGACTACTACAGTTCTACTACTTCAACTACAGTTGTTCTACTTAAAAAACCTTGTGCATGTATGCGTAATTGGTTTATATAAAAGGGCGTGTGGTAGACACTTGGGAATGAGTCACTGGACAGGAGGAAAAAGTTTGAAAATAAGTAAAAGAAGGAGGAGGAAAGGTCTGTGAGAAGAGACAGGGACTCATCGTGGTAAGGAATATGACCACTTTGTCATATAATGAAGGGTTGAAGAAGGAGAAAGTGGCACCATGCACATGAAAGCTAAGGGATGAGGAAGAAGGGTGAAGAGGGAGCTTACCTGGAAAGAAGGAAACTGCTTTATTCTTCCTAGAGCAATCCCTTAAAGGGACCAATGGATTAGAAATTTGCATTTACCATTCTTTGGAAAGTGGTTCTGGCTCTCTATAGCAGAAAAGTAAAAGCAAGGCAGAAAGTTTTAACTATGAATTTTCATAATTACAAAATCTCACAGTTAAAAATGACCCATGATCCCAAATAATTCAATACCTGAATACTATTCCTTTCTATAATATCTCAAACAGGTCATCATGACCTGTTTATCCTGACTATTATCCTATATTATCCCGACTCGGGAAAAATTAGTTTTATTTTTAGGACATTTTCCCTTATAGGCAAGTAAAATATGCTTTGCTGTAACTTCTACTAGCTTCAACTCTCTATTGCAAGGAGAAAATTACAATCTTTTCATTAACTTTGAAGTCACCTGTGGCATACATATTCTATCCTCAAAATTCTAATGCTTAAAATAACATCAGTTCCACAGGTGTTTAGTAATATCAACAGAACAAAGTTTTAAAGAAATTAATAATTAATGAATGAATTACATCGACATTGATACCATTAGATCATTAGAAAAAATAATTTATTTTTATATCTAGGCCTAATTGCTATGAACTTTAAACCAAATGAATGATTTATGAATCTACTGCCAGTCACATTTTCTTGTTATCAAAACTATTTAGACAGATTTAAAATTCTGAGAATAAAAATTTATAGAAAATTATTTATGTGATATGAAAGTTAATTGTGTATTAGACTATTCTACCTAACAACATTAATGAGTTGTACGAACAATTGACATTAGGTAAAAAAAATTTGTAAGAAAATACACTTATAGCATGAGTAATCTTGCAGCATTAAAAAGACAAATGCTTACCAGGGAAGTTATATTGTAGGAATTTCAGGGTTAGCTCATTGCCATATGCTGTTTAATTATTGCTTATTGACATATATGATATTGGTTATAATGTCATAAAATTATATGGGTTTAAATAGCATTGCATATGCCTTTAGATCAGTGACTGGAAAAGGTAAGGAAAGTCTAGACAAAATATTTGAGCATATAATTCCTAAAGGAGTAGTTATTTCACATACTTGGTTTGATGTAATTACACAAAAGTATGATGCTTGAACCCTTTCACTAACTAAATAAAGTTCCCCTTTTTACCAAGCTTGTAAGAACCTCCCCATGTAACTTTTTTTCCTGTGTCTCTGACACACAGGTCATGGTAAAGAAATGAATAGATACATATATATCTATGCACACACACACACACACACAATACCTACACACACAAAACTAGGTATAGAGTTCTTTATCCTTTTTTCTTCAACATTCTGAAGAGCTTTTGTTAAGATCTTCTTGAGCAGTCACTGTCCATGGTGTAGTCAAGATAATTTGGGTTCAAGTTCATCTTGGTTCTGTGACTGAATATTTCACTTTGTCTTTCAGTGATTCAGACAGGCTCTCTAAGACTGTTAAGTTGCAGAACACTTTTGATATGCATAGGTGGAGGGAATCTCCTCATTGGCAAATTCCTTATAGTCAATGAAATGCTATAGGCAATGAAATAACAACTGAACTAAGCAAGACATACTAATAATGCAAACAAAAATAGTCTGTGACAGTAGATAACTGGGATACAATATATTTTATTGACACCTTTTACATAGTCAAATTCTCTCCTGCATCTCATTCTCAGATTTCTGCCCTGTGAAACAAGATTTTTTTAGTTTTTTTTTCGCAAGGCAAATGGGGTTAAGTGGCTTGCCCAAGGCCACACAGCTAGGTAATTATTAAGTGTCTGAGACCAGATTAGAACCTAGGTACTCCTGACTCCAGGGCCAGTGCTTTGTCCACTACACCACCTAGCTGCCCCTGTAACAAGACTTTTTTAAGAAAAAGAGGAAGAAAAGAATATTGAAAAAATATATAATGTTCTATACTTGGTGGACTCTTTCAGCCTCCCACCACCCCCATCACTGGAGGTGTCTTCTCATAAGAA
Source organism: Macrotis lagotis (assembly GCF_037893015.1). NCBI lineage: Eukaryota > Metazoa > Chordata > Mammalia > Peramelemorphia > Peramelidae > Macrotis > Macrotis lagotis. The sequence goes on along the minus strand of NC_133666.1, from coordinate 599,111,848 downwards.
AAATGTTAACAGACTATGTCAATAGATTCACCCAAGTCTGGTCCTGTGGGAAGGTAGTGTTTATGACTTTTGTGGGTTTATATGATAACAGTATAATTTCACAGAAAGAATTAAAAGGAACTGGAGTTTTATCCAGTTCTAATATCACTTTTTTAAAAAAAAATGAAAAAAATTAAGATACTGAGATGTAAAATGATTTGACTATCTACATAGCTAGTCAGCAACAGAAATTAGTCAGAACCAAAATTAGAAATCTCATTCACTCTAAGCTAGCAGGCCACATATGGCCCTTAACACTCCTGAAATTAAAATATAACTGGGCAATATTTAAAAAAATACACTAAAACATGGAGAAGATTAATGTATGATTTTCTAAGTCAATCTATGGCCCACAAGGATTGTCATGTCCAGTTTAGTGACTCCTATACCCCGCTACCTTGCTTTGAAGACTGCTAGGACAGTGGTAGGTTCAGCCAGTTCACACCAGTTCAGCAGAACTGATACCTAATTTTATTAATATATACTCATAAATATATGTGACTGGGTTGTTAAAATGGCACTTGTAATCAGGGTTTTCTCTAAGGTGGGTACCTAAGCAGTTACCCAATGTGAAAATCACAAATTTGCATCCTTAGGCTTTGTGTGTGTGTGTGGGGGGGGCAATGGGGTTAAGTGACTTGCCCAAGGTCACACAGCTAGGTAATTATTAAGTGTCTGAGCCCGGATTTGAACTCAGGTCCTCTTGACTGCAGGATTTGACTCCACCTACAGTGCCACTTAGCTGGGCCCTCCTACTCTTTTTTAACATTCATCTATGCAAAAGCATTTTCTAAGCACCCATAGTAATGTTCATTCTCTCTGTAGGTAAAAAACAATTGACAGAACTATGTTTTTAATATTTATTTATTCATTTCTTAAAATACATTTTACCTTTGATGAAATACTACATTTTAATTCCTTCATTTTTGTTACTTCAGGAAATAAATATATAACATAAAGAGAAGTACAGAACAGTGACTGGCTGTCATTTGTTTTCACTTCGTGTTATGCTGAAAACTCCCCTGAGATATTATGAGTACACTGATGTTTCCAAACAGTGACACTATTAGGAAGCTGGAACACAGTGATCCAGTAGAAATATGGATTTCAAGGGTTACCTTAATGCCCATTTCAGAAGCCACGGAAGGACAAGAAAAAAAGAGTTAGAATAGACAGAATGAGTTTTGGTTCTGCATGTGTTCCAACATTGGCTGCTTTTGCTCCATAAGGATACATTTGTATATTGTAAATAATGTAACTTAATCTAGTTCTGCATACCTCTTTTATTGTTCTTATTTGAGTATTAAATTCATGAAACATTAAACTACCTTTTGGTATATCTTATTGTATGCTTAAAATGGTCATCAGGGCAGAGAAGTAGTTGTTAATTTATTTGAATCCAACCATTGTGCCAGGATACTGGCCCCTCTCTGATGCTAATGTCAAAAGAGCTGCTTCAGTATTTCTCATCAAAAATCACTCATCAACACACTTCTGCCCATAATCCTAACAGTTAACATTTATATATCAAATACTATGTTTCAATTTCCTTACTGAGTGTTCTTACAAATATTAACTCAATTGATGATCACAATAGCCTAGGGAGGTTGTTATTATTATTCCCATTTTACAGTTGGGGAAACTGAGGCAGAAGTGGAGCAACTTGCTCCATGGTCACACAGCTAGTCAGTGTCTGATTCTGGATTTGAACTCCAGGCTTCTTGACTCCAGGCTTCCTGCCTCTCTACCTACTGTACCACCTATTTGGCATACTTAATTGGATGAACACCTTACCTGATTGCCACCACAGTTCCAGTCAGCATTCCTTGGAGGACAAGTAGCTGCTACTTCTTGGGAGGGTCCAGGTCCCTAATCTTTAGGAAGAGTCTCATATTTGTTTCTTAGCTCTAAGCATTAAGTGATGATTCTTCTCTGTGTATCATTTTTTTCACCCTTCAACTTCCTGATCTCTTCGTTTTGTCTCACACCACAACCCAGAGAAACCCTCCTTTTGTTCAAGAGCCTCTTCCAATGTTTTGATCTCTTTAGGTGATGGTGACCTCTATATTACTCTGTGTTGACTCTATCTATACACTTATACATAGATACTAATTTGGAGAGAACACTTGTCACTAAATATAATTTTCAACTCCAAGTAGATCTCAGTTAATCACATACAATTATTCTATTTGAGTCTTAATTTAGTTATAGTCTACATGATATGAAGCTTAAACACCAATACATTCATAGTCCATCAGTTGAATAAGGTCACCTCTACATGGAGTCAGCTTTTCATCACATTCAAGCAAATAGGAGATGACCAGGAATTTCTCCATGATATGAAGAGAGAACTAAATGGCCTCTGATGCCATTATAGGATCACATTACAAAATTCACTATATAGGATCAATTATACAGGATCCATTATGTAGGATCAATTTTATGATATTAGATGATATTTGGGGGATCACAATACAGTTAAACTAGTTGTAAACATTTTTTCTTTAAGCAGTTGTTGATTGATTTCTCCCATGATTTTACCACTGTTTGCTTCAATTTTCTCCTCAGCAAAATAAGGAAAATAATTTCTTCTACCTTGCAAGGTTTCTATGAGGATGAAATGATATTTTAAAAAAGCTTAATCGATAGTTACTGCTATATAAATGTTTAATCCCTTCCCTTTCTCTTCTTTTAAGTCCAAATAATAATTACTTATATTGAATAAATTTTGAAAACATTTTTGAAAGAAGGAAGGAAGATGAAGGAAGGAAAGAAGGAAGAAAGGAAGGAAATAAGGAAGAAGGAAGGAAAGTCAATTTGCAATTGTCAGGGGTGGGATGGAGGAGGCATAAGGAGTTTATAACCTTTGCACTGAAACCTTCTACTAACTTTTAAATAGATACCTTACATCTTATATTAGCAGATGATATTTAGTTCAGCAATCATGTATGAAGTGACTTCTTTATTACATGTCTCAACGTCCCTGAATTCACTAAGCTTAGTAGAGGCTGGGATTGGTGAATAAGATAGCTATAGTGCATAAATAAATACATATGAAATACATAAGAATAAATGCCAAATACTTTAAGTAATTATAAAACCATGTTTTATGAAAGTCAGAAGAAAATCAACTGGGAGTCTGGAAGAGTTTTTTGGAATAAATTGTATTTGAGGTAAGCTTAAAAGGATTAATATGAATCAATAAGAAAAAAAGAGGATGCTCAGATATCTCAGGTATAGAATATACAAATATGAGCATAAGAGAGCACAAGACTTATTCAAGGAATAGAGATGTGTCCCATTTGGCAAGAGCAGTAGGTTTCCTAGAGGACAACAATAAGAGACAAGGCTGGAAAAGGGTTATAACAAGCCTTGAATGTCAGAAAAATGAGTGTTTTACAGAGTATTCAATAATGAGCCATTGAAAATTTTTGAGTTGAGGAATAACTTGAATAGAGCTTTGCATTATGATGATCAGCTTGGCACAATTACATGGATGAAAGACAAGGAAAGTGGAGGCAGAAGAATTGTTAGGAAATGTATCTATCCAAGGTGGGTGCTAATGAGAAAGTTTACTCTTAGTAGGGAAGAGGAGATAGAATCAGGAGGTTTTGGAAAAAAAATCAACAGGACTTGGTAAATTGATTTTAATATAAATGATAAGAGTGAGGGGGAGTCAAAGAGCTAATGTATTATCTTGCTATTACAATGAATAGTGGAAATCCAGGTATCCCTGATTTTTCTGGTATTTAATTCAGAAATGCAATCTTGAATTTCTTTTTGCCTGCTTTTATAGCTATATTAGTTAGAAACATCTTTAAAAAAATCTGAAACCCAAAACCTTAGATTCTGGAGCACAGCAAATTTTCTGTGAAGAAAAGTTCTAAATTTGTTATGCTATTTGCATTTCTTTAAGCACTGAGAATCTTTGTCATTGCTTATTATGCAGTAAAATAATAGTGTTGGAGAGGGGTTTTTTAAGATAGTAATTAGGCATATGCTCCAGTTCCTTGTTAATACATTTGTAATGTGAAACAGTTTTAAGCTATCCCAGAAAAAACTTGGTACCTCAAAGAATCAGAGAGTCTCAGAATTAAAAGTGACTCGGAGATTACTCCAACCCATGCCAAAATTGTTATCTCCCCTACAGTACCCCTAACAGAAAATGTTATTTCCTGAGGCAGCCTGTCCTATTTTTGAGCTTTTCAGTTCTTGGATTTTTCCTTATAGAAAGGCAGAACTCCTTCTCTCTGCAACTTCCAATTACTCTTCCTAGTTTTGCTTTCTTGGACCAAACAAAAATAAGTCTAATCCATATAAATATGAATTATAATAATGATATAATGCAATAATTGTGTGAAAATGTAAACAATAGGTTTTTTTACTCTTATGCTAATGAAGAAAGGGCAGAAATCATTAGAAGTGAGAGATTATAAATAAAAACATTTGATTTTCACTTGGGTGGTTTTAGTGTAGTTCCTGTATTTTTAGAATTAGAGATATGTCAAAACCTTTCTTGGGGCAACTATGTGGTAGAGCCCTGGAATCAGTAGTATCTGAGGTCAAATCCAGCCTCAGAAACTAGTAGTGGGACCATGGGCAAGCCATTTAGCCTGTTTGCCTCAGTTTCTTCATCTGTAAAATGAAATGGGGAAAGGAATGAAAAATCATTCCATTATCTGTGCCAAGAAAACCTCAAATGATGTCATCAAGAGTCAGACTTGATTGAAACAATTCAACAATGACATTGTCTTTCTTAATCTCAATTACATGTATGGAGTTAATATTATGAATATGGCTTTTTAGTTGACCCTGGAGGGTAGAACTAGGAAGAATAATATAATATAATATAATAATATAATATAATTAATGTCTGCAATCTCTATAAGGAAGAATATGTCTTACTCAGAAAAAACTGAAACAGTAAAGTAACTATGTAATTAAATTGATAGATAGATGGAGAAACATATACAAAGCTTTTGAATGCAAGTCAGTAGAGGGGGAAACAAAAAAAAAGTATAGTGGTGGAAATATTCTTCCTAATCAGAGGAAAAAAATAATGAGTTCCAGCACAGAGGCAGCATGTAATACTGTTGGCAAACCTCAACTGTATGGACACTGATGGGTACGCTCCCTGAATTAGAACAGCAAATTAAATTGTTAATTTGTCTTAATAATTTGTCATCAAAACATGGGGTAAGTGATGAAGGAACTGTTATTCTGAACCACATTCTGACTCTTCTAAGAAGAAACGAGTTGCTCCTAGAAGGATATGACCATTACGTTTTAGAGTTTATTATAGACAGAGAAAAATTGGGTAAGATCTGACACATGCTAGAGGGAAGAGCAGATTCCAGAGAGGCCAGTGGAAACTTAGGTAAAATCCCTTGATGAGAAATACCTAGAAAAGGAAGTTTGCTTAAGGGATGGAACATTTTGAATTTTAGAGCTAAAGATACAAACAATTACAGTATAGATGAAATGAAGGAAATGTCTAAAGAGACCAGTGTGGGGACACAGGCAAATCATATATAACATTGCATATTAAAATCATATTTATGGAAAATGACATTCCAGGAAATTGAATTTGAATTTTAAAAAATGGCACAATACTGGAACTAAGTGTTAGGAGTGATAAAGCTTGTCATAAACTAAGGCTATAAATTTCAAGGACATTTTTCAGGTCAAGAAAAAGATCAAAAAGGTGATAAAATGTCTTTGGTTAAATAGGACTATAACAAATGGTGATTGAGAGGAATCAAAACTACTCAGGTCTTAATTTGTTTCTGTTCTCTGTCAAGGAAAATATTCTCTGGACTGGGAAAAGAACAAATATTTAATGAGCAGAAATTTAAAATAAAAGATAAAGTTAGTCATGTTAAAGAGTTAAAGTAATGATGCCCTGGTTGGATTATATTCCATGCAATTTAAAGAAATTCTACATAATTTAAAAATTTTTGGCAAATGGTTTGCAAGAGTTCACAGGACCAGAAACAGACAAATATTATTCAAATTCATACCCCCCAAAGGAAAGTTTTTAATAAAAAGGCTTTCAAAAAGACCACCCTTAAAAAAGTACTCTTTAAAACAGAGGAATGTAGAAATTCAATTCAATTCCTGGCAAATTTTAAATAAAAAGAATATATAAATGAAATATGTAATTAAATATATATAAATAAAAATAAATAATGACTTGAGTGTTTTTAGCTATCTTCAGGGGTCATCACAAGGAAGAGTGATTAGGTTTTTTAACATTGATCCTTAGGAAAGAAATACCAGCAACTGGTAGAAGTTTTAGTGAAACAGATAAGGTTTTGATTAAAGAAAACATCTAAAATTAGAATTTTATGAAAGCAGAATGGGTTTTCTGGCCTCTGTCAGTGAAAGTCTTCAAGAAAGGTTGGTTGACTCTTTTTCAGGTATGAAGTTGATAAAATTTATGCTTCAAGTTGGAGTTGCATTATAAGATTTCTGAAACTTCTATCTTTTGTGAATCTCACAATTCAGAGTTCTGCCCTGACTGATATACACATGGAATCTTTATATTCTGCATGTTATATGACTGCAAATCTAATAATTGCATGATCCTTGAAGAATTATAGGGAGAGACAAATAATGAGAGGAGGTTGCCTGTAACATAATTTCAAAGAGGCAAACTTAGGTAAATTTGGACTTGAACCTTAGGTACATTTGGACTTAGGTACAAAAAGGTACATTTGGACTTGAAAGTGAAAAACAAAAAACCCTAACAATTAGAGCATGCTCCGACTGAAATGGGCTACCTCTTTAGAGGGTTTTTAAAAAACAGGCTAAATGACTATCCGGTGTTTATGATAGGGATTTCTTTTGTACACAGCCAGAGAGATGACTGCAGAGATACTTTTCACCTCTTCAATTATGTGATTTTTGAGTCATTATGAATGTAAACCATGTTCTAGCAAGCAAAGAGCTGGGCTCATATGGATTAAGTTCAGTCCTGGGTTATACCTCCCCCTCCCCCTAGCTTCCCTGCCTGTTATTTACTCTCCTTTTTTTCTCATTTTGCCCCCACCTATAGTTTGAACTAGAAAATATCAGACTATAAATCCTGAGTATAATTGGTGTGTAAATCTTTAACTACATAAATGGTATAGTGAGTATGTCATGACCTTCATTCAGAGTCAGGCAGGTTATATCTCCTCCTAAGATTCCAAGGTAATCTTTGAATTCTTGTCTATTTCTCCCCATCTATTGCTATTGAGTCTCCCTAACTGTTTCTGCAATTATTAAATAATTCTTATTCCAGGTCCATTTAATCAGTTAACAGTGGTAAGTTTTTACAAAACTATATTTCAAAGAGAAAACTTACAAGCATTTCTCCCAATATCTTAGGAATATACTCTTCTCTATATCATCTCAATCTGGGGGAGGGGAGAGTAGGCTCAATTTGCTTCAGTTCATACCCCAAACTGGTTCCATCAAGTTCTTATTCGAAGATGCTATCACTGCCAAATAGGTCATTTCAGCCTTCACTGGTATAGATCTGAAAGTTAGCTCATTGCTGCTTGAGACATCAGTTTGGGGGCTGGTTCATAAACCCCAGCCTGGAATATTAGGGTGCTGAGTCACCCTCTAGATATTTTACTTCTACCTAAAATAGAAAAGAACAAATAAACCCAAATCAAAGCTTGTTTTGTAGGAGCACATGACCCTCAGAATAGAGGAATCCCAAAGGTCTCTTATTATATGAATTGTTTCCTTACTTTTTGAATGAAAAAAGTGACTGAGCTTCCTCAAGAGTGAAGCAAAAATGGAGGTCGTTGATGCCTGCAGTAATTCAGCCTATCCAGTTAAGTGATCTGAACAAATCCTAGAATGTCTTTGCATGCTCTTCATTCTCTCCAAGGCTCCTCCCTGATGTATCACTAAGATTTTCTGATTCTCTCAGAATTTCCCTAGCTTCTCCAACTAGAAATCTGCAGGATAGCCAGAACCTATATAAACACTCAAAGTATTATATTGGGTATAGTATTCTGTCATAGACAACATCAAAATACTTTAATAAATTTCAATGGAATGAAAATATTTGACAGCATTCTCTCTTTCCAATGAGTTCTACCTGGCAGAACTAAAATCATCTATGTCCATAGCATCAAATTGTAATTTGAACTCTTAGTATTGAAACTAACTCGAAGTTGCTACCAGAGCAATCCCTCAGAAATTTTCTTGAGTTCCTCTTCACCTTCTGAGAAGATCACAGTTATTCAGATAAATGGTTTTATCTTGTGCTTTGAACTCCTCAGTAGGGGAACCTTCTCAGGTATTCCTGATGTTTTTGCTTAATTTATTCTCTGCCTCACTGCCCTTGGAAACTATTCTAAACCTCCTGCACTTTCCCCTCTCTGCAAGCTGAGGAAGGATATGGTTTCTTTGTTGAGAAAATTGAGGGCATTTGATGCTTCCTATTCTTCCTTCATCTTCATCTCAAAACCTCTTAAAGATTGTCTCCCAATCTTTCCTCTTTTCCTTCCGCTTCTGTCAGTAGAATTACCTCTTCCTTATGAAAACTCAACCCCTTTATGAGTCCTTGATCTGATCCCCTCCTACCTTCTCCAGCAGATGGCAACCTCAACATTCCCTTCTTTCTCATCTTCAATTTCTTCATATCTGTCTTAACAATTATCAATAAACAATAGAGGGTACATCATTTGGACATCAAAAGAGAAGATTTACACAGAAAGGAATGAAGTAATTATACATTTCATGAAAGAGGGTTGAGAAAATGGTGGATGTGGGATGAAATCATAAAGACTGTGTTAGTCCAGTGGTTTGTATGATACAACAAATAAAAGAAGTCATGTGAATAAGGTCAGAAAAGTAGGTTGGAGCAGGATGGTGAAAAGCCTTCAATGCCGGTTAAGAAGTTTCCATTTCATCCTATGGATATTAATGGCTTTTGAGTATGGTAGTATTCTGGTGAGCATATGCCTTAGGCAAGTTATCTTGGCATCTTTGTGAAGGATGAATGAGGTAAAGGGTGGAAGTCAGGGAGACCAATTAGTCTCCTACTGTGAGTCATTAAGGTCATCATTAAGGTCGAGGATGAGTGGAGATGAACTTTGATTTGAGAAAGTCCTAAAATAAGAAGCATTTGACAATTTGAATTTGGCAAGTGATTGGGTGAATCAAAGATTACTCAGAACAGTTTTCAAAAGGCAACAGTATGGTGAAGATTATGCATCGCTTGAAGACTCTTCCTGAAAGGTACAATCATGGCAGTAGATGGAAACCCTGTCATATGAAAGTCAGGCTCCTAAGAATTTTCATAATCTACCCTGCTACTTGTCAGAGCAAGGTTGTCGCTCCTTCTGCATATTGCTACTTCTTCCTGTGGTTAATCCTTTGTCATCGGGTCAGCCTTTTTGATCAGGAAGATTTTCATGGCACCAATAGAAATAGGTAAATTGGAAGCAGGTTGAGGAAGGGAGATAATGAATTGTAACTTGTCAGGTTTGAGGTGCCATTAGATCATCCAAGTGGAAATGACAAGCAGGTAGTTGCAAATGTAAGAATGATGCTTAGGGGAAACATTTGAGTTGGAGATATATATCAGAAATGTGATAATTGATGGTCTGGAGGTGGTAGTCCAATACTCTGCCCTAGTCAGACCACCTTTGTCATTTACTTTTCTTTCTATATGATCAACCTAATTCTTTTTCTATCATACATTGCCAAGATGATGTTTTTATGCCATTTTTATGCAGGGACAGGCCATCTGTCTCATAATTAAGGGTATTGAGTTCAAGCCTCACTGAAGACATTCAATTTTACCTTATTTATTGAAAAAAAAACCTTTTGTTTTATTTGTTTATGTAAACAAACCAGAGTTTAAAATGAGAGTCCTTCAGGTCCTATTAGCTGAAAATTTGTTAATGTTTAATACTCTTTATTGTGTGTACACACCAACATATCATATGTAGTTTTGGAAGATATATCAGGAAATAATATGGCACTTTCTTTGTTTTAGGTAGGAGAAATAATTATGGCTAACAGAAAAGTTTGTAAGCCTGTGAAAAATCCTGAAAGGACCAAATTGCAAGAAAAGAAAAGGTAACACTCCTTATTTAAAAACCTTAGTTTTACATGCTTGCCAAATTCAGTTTAAAGTGAGTAGGTTACTATTCAACTATTCTGTAATTTTGTAAACTAAAAGAACAAATTGTATTTCCACAAACAATAAAATTTGTCTGAGAATTCTGAGACTTGACAGTGGTATTGGTTGTAAAGATACTAAAGATACTAAAGTCCCCAAATTTCCTACCATCAGCATAGAAAATGTGTATGCCAGTATTGTAACCACAAAAAAGCAAGCTATATTTATGAATAAGCTATAGTTATGTCTCTGTATAACATAATCAAGGAACTGGGCCTATATCTGATTAAAAAGCACAACTAAGTTTGTGAAAGGCTTCCAAGGAAGACATTTGTTTTGAACTTCAGGTGTGGTCCTTGTTCTTAGGCAAAATGTAATCTCGCTACCACCCAATCAGTTCAACAGTTTTTTTTTCAACATAGCAATTTAAATTCCAGCTACATGTGTAAATTATAAGAGATCCAGGTCATTGTAGCTGAACACAATGGCAAAGGATTAACCACAGGAAGAAGTAGCAATATGCAGAAGGAGCGACAACCTTGCTCTGACAAGTAGCAGGGTAGATTATGAAAATTCTTAGGAGGCTGACTTTCATATGACAGGGTTTCCATCTATTGCCATGATTGTACCTCTCAGGAAGAGCCTTCAAGCGATGCATAATCTTCACCATACTGTTGCCTTTTGAAAACTGTTCTCTCTCAGCTTGATCATTCTGTAGTGCAATGATCACTTTTCACCACATACAAGATGCTGTTACCTAGTTGTATTTGGTACTTATAATTTGGGAGCGTTTATTTTATCAAAATTATCTTTGCATCTTCCTGGATAACATAATTTGTACATTGCATAGATGGAAATCTGCCAGGGAGAAATTTAGGCTTGGTAAGGATCGACAGACAAAGGGAGAAAAGGGCACCAGATACAGGTGTTGGATAATGAAGTCTGTGGACAGGGATCATGAGACAAGCATTCTCTCTTATCACCTCATTCAGCATAATCTCTCTTCTTTCAAACTAAAATGATTCTCTAAATGCCAGTGTCTTGGAAAACCTGCTTCCTCTTGAGTCAGATGGCCTGGATCTGCTACGTGTTTGACGTCTGATCAAGGGCAAATGATCTCACTTTTCTGAACTCCACCTAATACTACTACTACTACTACTACTACTACTACTACTACTACTACTACTACTACTACTACTACTACTAATGTAGTGTCTACCTTTCAGGATTATTGTGAGAATCAAACAAGATAATGTACATAAGACACTTTGAAAATTTTGAAGTACTAAGTGCCAGTTATTGCCCCAAAGTGAAGAGCACCCCCATCTAGCTTTGTGTCCTAAGTGAGTAATCTAACTTCTCTGAGCTCTAGTTAACTTTCTAATTTGCAGAGAAAATGCTGACCCTTGTTGATAGGAGATTCCTTAATCACAACATCTCTATACCAGTGAGATCACTGTTTAATCCTTGTATCTTCTTGGTATAATAGAAAGTAGAGTCAAGATTCAGACTAGGGTCTTCTGATTCCAAAATTAACATTCTTTCCACTATGCCATGCCAAGAAGGAAGAAATATTGACAGGGGTTAATTGGCAGTGTAGAAGAGAAAGAGGAAAATACGTAGATGAGTTCAAAGTTGGGAGGGTGGTTGGCTAGAAGGCTGATGCTTCTATTGGTAAAAATAAAGAATTTTAGAAAGAAGAAAGAGGGAAATGGGAGAAAGATACATTAATTCTGTCTTTGTATTTTGAGTTTAAGATGCCTACAGATGGAAATGGAAAATTAATAGTACAAGATACAGACTAGAGATAGATTAGAGATAGCTAGCTAGCTAGCTAGATTGGACATAGAAAATTGAGAGTTCAAGAGACGGACTAGAGATTAGATAGATAGATAGATAGATAGATAGATAGATAGATAGATAGATAGATAGATAGATAGAGACAGATCTGGCAGCCATTTGGCTGCAGATGATAGTTGAATCCACATTCCAGAGTCCTCAGCCCCAGGAGAAAATATTCTAGTTAACCAGAAAGAATCAATTCAAATATTATGGAACCACAGTTAGAATAATACAAGATTTAGCAGCTTATACATTGAAGGACTGGAGGACTTGGGTTATGATATTTCAAAGTTCAAAGGAGTTAGGATTACAACCAATAATCACCTGCCAAGCAAAATTAAGTATAATCCTTCAGAGAGAAAAAAATAGACACTCAATGAAAATGAGGACTTTCAAGCATCCCTGATAAAAGACTAAATCTAAATTAAAAATTTGACTTTCAAATAAAAGATTGAAGAGATACATTAAAAAGGTAAATAGGAAAAGAGAAATCATAAGGGATTCTATAAAGTTTAACTATTGATATCCCTACGTAGGAAGATATTACTTGTAACTCCTAAGAAAGTTATCATTGTTAGGGCAGTTAGAAGTATATATAGACAAATAGCATAGATGTGAATGGAATATGATGGGGTGATAGCTAAAAAATAAAAGTGAAGCATCAGAAAGAGGGATGTACTGGGAGAAGGGGAAAGGGAATGTTAGACCAGGGTAAATTATCTCATATAAAAGAGACTCAAAGAACCTTTATAGTGGAGGGGAACATAGAAGGAGGTAATCGGCAATGCTTAAACTTTACTCTTTTGTATTTGGCTCAAAGAGGGAGTAGGAAAAACATGCACATGCAATTGGGTTTAAAAGTTCATCTTACTCTAGGATAGAGATTTAAGAGATGGGCATTAATAGAAGGGATGGTGGATTGGGGAGGAGGTGGTCATCCGAAACAAAATAATTTTAAGGATGAATAGGATAAAATAGGAGAGAGAGAGAGAGAGAGAGAGAGAGAGAGAGAGAGAGAGAGAGAGAGAGAGAGAGAGAGAATCAGGTAAGTTTCTCTGACAAAAACCTGACCAGGTGTGAATAAGGATGACAAGAGATGGCCCTATATATGAAACAATCAAGGTTAAGTGATTTGCCCAAAGTCACACAACTAGTAAGTTTCTGAGGTCAGATTTGAACTCAAAACTGCTAGATGGTGCAGTGGATAGAACACTGGTCCTGTAATCAGGAGGACCTGAGTTCAAATTTGGCCTCAGATACTTAATAATGACCAAGCTGTGTGACCTTGTAACAACCTTCCTCAAAAAAATTAATAAAAAAAATTAAAAGGGGCAGCTAGGTGTCACAGTGGATAAAGCACCATCCCTGGAGTCAAGAGGACCTGAGTTCAAATTTGACCTCAGGCAGTTAATTCCTTAACTAAGTGACCTTGGACAAGTCACTTAATCCCCTTGCCTTATAAAACAAACAAACATGGAGCAGGACCTAAATTAGTCAGGACCTAAATTCAAATCTAGACTCGGACATTTAATAATTACTTGGCTGTACATCTTTGGGCAAGTCAGTTAACCTCATTGCCTTACAAAGACCAGAAAAAAATTCTATCTGTGCCAATCTAAAAATATATGGTGGAAAACAGACAAGACTCACCCTGTTTGGGAGGGTTTGTTGACATCAAGTGACATCACAGACCTGTTCTCAAGCACATAATTTTAATAAACTCTAAGTTATGAAACATTCACATATATTATATCACTAGAGTAATACACACAATAAGCATTGAGGGTAGATATGACAGCATTATTATTTCACAGATGAAGAAACTGATTCAGGGAGCTTCCCTGTCTTGCCCAGAGTCATTTGCTATTCAGTGACTGAGCTAATATTCTTTCCACTGTCTCCTATTACAGACTAGATATGTGGTTGTGGTGCCTGTGGCCTTCTTCTTGAAGTCATTCATTCATAAGCTAGTTTGTTGATCTTTCTCTGCCTAATAAAGCTAATGAACTTATGTGTTCTAGTGGGGAAAACACTGGTCTTAGAGTTTAAAAACTAGGTTCTGAGATTTTGTTACTGCTTCTAGCTGTGAAATATTGGACAAACAACTTCACTTCAGTTTCTTTACCTGTAAGGTAAGAATTATAATATCTGAAGTACTTATTTCCTAGGATTGTTTATGTTACAATACTATGTAAATCTTAAAACATTATATAAAATTATTATTTTGATAACAGGAAACTATGTATTATTTAAAATTGATATTTCTGCCAGAATTAAAACAGTTATTTCTATGCATTGGGTATTTAATACATGATTATTAAATTGAATTGAGTATATTTGAAATTTTTATTTAAATTGTTATCTTCAATAAGCACTTTTTTGCTTTGAAAATCTCATTCTCTAATCATCTCTTTTTGTTTTTGTTGTTATTATAGAAGCAACCAAATTGAGAAACTAGAGGTAGATCCCAGCAAGTATTCATTTCCTGATGTGACTAAAATAGTTCAAGAGAAAAATAAACCTTTGAGACAAATCCAGAAAAAACCTGAGGTTGAACCCTGTGATAACGACCCAGACTTTGAAGATAATCCTGAAGTACCACCTCTGATTTAAACTTTCAGAAAGCACTTTCTTTGATTATGATCTACATGTTCTTTCACTTCAGAGAATACATCATATTAAGTTAAAATTACATTGTAATTTAATCTATAACAAAATGATTTCTATTAAATTTTTACCTACTTTGAATATTATTCTTTTAGGAATAGCATATATTCTGTTTTTGTACTATTTCTTCTATTGTAATATAGCAGAAACTTTAAATTTTGTTGACATTTAATATTTTTCTTTTGAGTATTTCATATGAATCACAGAAATATTTTAAGAGCATATAAAAGCAAATAGATTTTAAAAATAGACATTAGACATTAGAATAGGAAAATAGTATTTAGTTTACATTTATGTAGAGTCATTATTCTATAGTTAATTGGTAAGGAGTTGTCTGCTTTCTGAATGTTTAAAATTTTTGATTGTGAACTTGGATTCTAGTCACCTAGGAATGGTGAAACATAGCAATTTGATCTCAAGGTAAAACGGATTTTTGTTCTTGGAAAAGATTTCAGCTCTTTATTGACCTCTCCCGGTGGTCTGAGAGCCAGGAGAGGTCAACTAGAATCTGCAGGTTAGAACAGGGAGAGAAAAACTAGTATGGAAAAGAGCCCACATTGGGAAATAACACTGAAGTTCAGTTTAACACTGTTTGAGAGCTCTGTGGCCTCCACAAGGACGGGGACTGAGGTTCTTAACTTGGAAAATAGAATAAAAGAAGCAAGTCCCTGCAAAGATCAGAAGCAGCCATTTCACTCAATCATGTAGAAATTGCTTCATGTCCAAGTTAAAGCAGGGAACTTTCCTTAAATTTGAAACAGAGCTTCCAAAGCTGGCTCCATTGGCATGCTAACCCCCAGAGAGGATATTTTCAACTGCCAAATAATGGTATGTTTCTCTTGTTTAGGGAAGATTGGGGTTTCCAATGACTGATAAGATGAGTTCTTTTTATTTTTTAAACCTTGAAACTACTTGGTACAGAACTGAGGCTAGAGAGGTGACATCTCTAAGAGCTGAGAACTTTAATAGACTTACCAAACTAAATATGTATGATCTGGAAATGTAGAGATTAACTTTCAGTACAAGACTGAAAAGGAAAACAGGCCAAAAAGAAGCAACTAAAGAAAAGAAAAGTACTATTTCTTTGTACATTTTTCTGCAAAGCTAGAATGAACTAGATAGACCTCTCTGGTCTTGTGAATGTTTTTTTGGTAACTTGGTACTGTAACTATACCAAAAGCTTTCCTAGATCTCAATGATACTATCCCAAATTCATCTTACAATCTAAAACATAACCCAATGCTGACATACTATAGGTCAAATCAAGTCTTTTCTAAACATAAACTGACATAGAATGATAAAATAAAAGCTTGATATGAGAACATAAATGTTTCATCTTCTATTCTGCTTTTCTTTCATGGAAGTATTATAGAAACTCTCCTCAATGGGATTCCCCTTCTTATCCAAAGATAATAGTAGTGGGAATAGTATTGGCAACAGAATTAAAAAACCTGGGTAGAAATCTCTCTGATACCTCCCATTTCCTGAAATCTCTCCGATTTCTCCTATTTCCTCATCTGTGAAATGGATTTAATAATTGTCCTCCAATGTTGTTATAAGTATGAAATGAAGTTATGCATATGAAATCACTGTGAAGTATAAAAACATCATATAATGACTGAAATGATGCTGTCATTGGTGCTTATAATAGCCATATGTGAGAATGATTGGAGAAGAAATTATTTTGCTGCATTGCTCATTTGGAAAAGATAGCCTTCTGATTGCAGTTGCAAGTATTATCTTCCTTTTTTTTATTATAATATGCTTGGAAAATCTGTCAGAAAAAACGACAACTACTTTTTTATTCACTGCATGCAAATCCAATATATATACTTTTTTATTCTTTTCACAGAAAATCATGGCTAAAATTGACTATTTTTTCCCATGAGTCTTTCTAGATTATTCCCAATTTCCATTTATTCTAAATTTATATTATTGTTATTCATATTAACCTCATATAAAAATGACAAAGCTATAACTGTGCAAAGGAGGAAGTGCCTCCCCTTCCTCTTGGTTGATGTAGTCACAGAAAATCCTGTCATCACAAAGTGCTAAGGAGTTTTTACACAATCCCCACGAAATGTGAAGTTTCTTAACTTTAGAAGATTATAGAGCTTTGATTCTCAGTGAAGGGAACTGGACAACCATCTGGTGATCAAGAATATCAATCATGACCGTTGGTTTTATTTTTTAAAAAGTAAGAAAAAGAAGCCATACAGTAATTGTATAGAGTGAAAAATAGGTATGTAGGAAACCTTGTACCTTATACCAGCCAGCAATTTTGGGAGGAGGGGATTTTCTCTCCTTTCCTCCTCCCCCTTGACCTTGTCATCTCATAAATGAAAACTACTCAGATCTGATAGAACTAGAAGGTAAAATAAAAAGACCAAGAAAATCCACTCTTTACTTCTAGAAGGGAACCCCAAAAGGCAAAATCACAGGAATGCCGTGGCCAAAATCTTGAGTTCCATACCCAAAACAGTGGGTATCCATAAAGTTATTTAAATACCAAGAAACCACAATTAGGATCATGAATGGCCAGAAGCTGCTGCTATAATTAAGAGAAGAGCTTTTAAGCCTCACAACCACTAAAATTTTCAGAGGTGAGTATCATCCTACCTGAAGGAGTCTTGTGGTAGGGAATGGGGGGCATACCCTTAATGGAATAGAAGGCTTTCAAAGACTAAAAAGACTAGTACTAAGTAAGAACTTGAAAATATAGATGCAAGAGTTTAGAGAATCATAGCAAGGTACATTAAAGTAAAGAGGCAGTACCAACATTTTCATGAAGAAACAAATGGCTCCTCAAAAACTTAATGTCTTCAAAAAGAGTTACATAAGTAAAATAGAAAGCCTCTTGATTGATTCTATTCTGAAGGTTTTTAAGGGAGTAAGGAAAATGAGGGGGAAGGAATGCATTAGTGTAAAAAAAAGGAAAAGGAAGGGGGCTAGCTTTTTCTCATAACTGAAGTCCAGAGCAGAAGGGGTTGGCAGACAAGTGAATCTCACTCTAATCCCAATCTGACAGATTTACATATTTGCAAAAACTCAGAGGAATGGGAAATGAAAGGAGTTAAAAATAAAAATATTGGAGAAAAAATAGATGCAATAAAAATTTTCTAATCTTGAAGGAGTTAAAAGAAAAAAGTTGATATAGAAATTAGGAGGATGGTTTCAATTGGGAATGGTTGGGAACATTGTACTGTACTAATGTGATGAAATATTATTATGCAATAAAAATGATCAAATAAGGACTCAGTTCAATACAATGATCAACAGTGTCTATAGAAGACATAGGATGAAGAATCTTAGCCACTTATGACAGAGAAGTATTGGACTCAAGGTGCCAAATGAAGGATAGAATTTTGGACTCAAATTTGTGTTTTTGTATTTGTTTTACTTGACTTTGATTATTTGATATAAGAAATTCCCTTCTCTCCCTTTTTAAAATTAGGAGAAGGGAGAGATTACAGAGGTGAAGAGGATAATTTGCAAAAATTAGCAAAAATAATGGCAAAAGAAGGCTATTAAAATTTATTTTTAAACAGATTTGTATAGTAGGATATTCAGAAAGAAGTACAGACAAGCAGGGAAGTTTTGAAAGTAATATATGGAATTAATTTTTTAAAAGGCAAGTATTGTGAAATGGAGTCTCACAGTTATATAAATAATTTTCTTTTTTGTGTTGGGCATTTATATAGAAATATTCTTTTGATGGTGTTTAAATTCAGACAAAAAAATTAAAAGTTAATTGAGTATACTGACTTCCACTACTGGTGGAAGCTCATTAGTTATGATGTTTGGAATTATAGACTAACAGGGTTATCCCTAGAACTAATTGGAGTGCAAGAATGAGTGCTAATTGGGGAGCATGTGTTACATCTGTAGTAGATACATTTGTTTTTCTAATATTTTTTAAAAAAATTTTCTCAATTGCCTATAAAGAAAATTTTAACTTTTTTTACAGTTCTTAGATCCAAATTTCCTCCCTCTCTCTTCATCATCTACCCCTTACCTAAAACAGTAAGAAATTTGATATAGATAATATAAATTATGTAGAACATTTCCATTAGTTGTGTTATAAAAGAAGAGACTGAAAGACTGCACTCATATGCTATCAGCTCTTTCTCTCGAGATGGATAGCACTTTTCATCATGAGTCTTTTGGAATTGTCTTGGATCATTGTATTGCTGAAACTAGCTAAGTCATTCACAATTGATTATCATATAATATGCAATAGATACATTCTTGAAAAGTTTTTTTACTTCCAATTTTTATGTACCAATTCATACATTTATTTCCTAAGGTTAAAAATGATTATCACAAGAGGCAATTGAGAGACATGGTGGGTATAAGTGGGCTGCATAACTTACACATATTAAAACATAACCAATGAGGAACACTTAAGAACAGTGTATATAATGTAATAAGCGACATAAACATGAGGTTAAACAAAGATGTTAACAATGAAATACATGATAGGAAGAGAAAATGGAGTGGTCACCTGAGAAAGAGTGAAGGATGACAGATGTCCAACCAGAATACTTCACTGGTATACTCATATCAGGAAAAAGAGAAAGGTCTTCAGTATGGTAGGTTGATCCTTCTAGTGAACTTTCCAGAGTCTTGGAATCATGGTCAAGAATGAGAAGGAATAGCTATGTTAATCTGTATGATGAAGGAATTTATGACTTGATTAGATCACTGATCCATTTGAATAAGGGAGGTCAAAAGAGACCCCAGGGTCATCTAGTCCAACCCATGCCTGATAAATTCCTGGCAAAATATATGCAATAAGAGACTGTATATCCTTTCTTTGAAGATTTCCTCTCTCTCTCTCTCTCTCTCTCTCTCTCTCTCTCTCTCTCTCTCTCTCTATATATATATATATATATATATATATATATATATGTATATATATATATATCTGTGCCAAGAAAACCCCAAATGGGTCCTAAAGAGTTGGACACAACTGACTGAACTGAGTTTAGAAAAAAAAAACAATTTTGGTTTTAAAAGATAAATTAGGTTGAAATTTGATATGTGACAAGCAACCATTTCTGTACTTAATCAAAATATTAAATTCCATTGGTACAGCAAATATAGATTGATTTGTCCTACCAGTCAAATGAGCAGAGACATTTGGAGAATGAACAAAGAACTTGCCTTAAAGGACCAATTATACTGTCCTGATGGTTTTTACAAAATAAATTTCTCTAACAGTTACATATGGATCTGTTTAAAGACCATTTTGTTAAGCAAGAAATAACCATCAAGGAAATGTAAGTATGAATTTGTCATTATTTTTTTGTTAAATCTAGAATTCTGTTCCCCTACGAGGTTCTAATTGTTTACTCCAACTTCTGTATAGGCACATGCTTGCATGTTTTATTGTGAAAAGACAAACAAATGCTTCATTTGAAAAATAGTACAAGACTGAGTACAAACCTTGGCGGCTCTTTCAAAAGAGAGAGAAAAAAGCAATGTGTTACACTGGATGTTGATTTTTCTACTTTGGTACTGTTGTTACTTAAAGAGGGTTGCTAAGAAATAGCTTTGTCTATAAGAAATGTTATTTTCAGTGGCTTATGATTTTAAATGCTAAATAAGTGACATAAACATGAGAAATTTTTGCGGACTGTAGGACTCCTTTTCTATGGAAGAAGAATTTGAGCCAGGTTTTGAAGGATATTCTATTTATCTTTCAGTTGTATCTGATTCTTCATGACCCCTTTAGGGTTTTCTTGGTAAAGGTACTGGGGTGGTTTGTCATTTCCCTTTCCACTTGATTGAAAGGGCAGAAGTAATATAATAATTTAATTTATAATGTAATGAATTATAATAATGTAGAATAATTAAAGCCAAATAGGACTATCATAGAAGAATCTTAGAGGTCATCTCATCCCATTCCCCTCATTTCACAACTCAGAAAACTATTCCAATGCAGAAAAGTCCACTATTTCACAGCGACACAGTGGCAGAGCTAGGAATTGAACCCAGCTTCCTCAATTCTGGACCTTAGTCTACTATATCATGCTTCCTCTCATTCACTAAAATTTATACTAATCAAAATGAATTCTCCTTTCAAAAAGTGAGAATACTATGGTGCTGAAAAATGATGAAGGGCATGATTTAACAGAAGATTAGGAGGACTTATACAATTCAGAGTAAACAAAAACAGGTCTGCTAGGTGACTCAGTGATTGGAGTGCAGGGCTTTTACTTAGATGGAATTCAAATCTGGCTTCAGACCCTAACTGGCTGGTGACCCTAACCTTTATTTACTTTATTTATTTCTGGAGAAGGAAATGAAAAAATGCCTCCAGTGGTCACAAAGAATTGGATATGACTGAATAATAAGAACAAAGCAAAAACAGTATTTTGAAGACGTACAACTTAGAATGACTTAGGAACTCTGATCAATACAATGATCAACTACAAATCCAGAACAATCATAATGAAGCATGCTGGCCACTTTCTGATAGAGATGACAGACTCATGTACATTAAGACATGGCCCCCAACTTCCCTTCCTGATTTGGACTAGATCAAAGAATTTGAGAATTTGTTTTGTTTATATATGTTTATTTTGTTATCCTTATTTTCTCAGTGAGACAGTAAAGGTAGACAGAAAGGAAGGCGGGAATTTCATTGATTGCAAATAAATGCAATTTTCTTTTAAAAATAAATAATTTTTAGAAAAGAAAATGAATGAAAGAGAGAATAATTGATGGACTAAGGATTATCCAAAAGGAGGGAGAATAGGATGGATAGTTTACTGAGAGAGATTATCATTAGTAAGGAGAAACACTGATTCTTTAATGAATAAAATGCTGTTTCCCATTAGGAAATCTGTTAATGTCCTATAATTTCTTCATTGTTTAATGGGTCATAAAAATTCCTCCTAGGTCACATAATGGGGCCAGCTGTTAACTGTCATCTATATCCAGGATATAAAATGGCAGCTTCATTTTTATTTTAAAGTAAAAAATTGTGTTATTGTTATTTTTAGAATTCTGAATTATGACTCCAATCACTAAGGGATTGGGGGGGCGGATTGTTCAAAGAGCTGAGAAACAATTAAATTTAATTGATGCTTAATTGTATCTCAGTCTTCTTAAGTTTAGGTAAAAGTAGTGTTCTGGCAGGAATTTAGGCAGTTATTCTTTTTTTTCTTCCTAAATCAGGTCTCAGACTCCAATATGGATCTGTATAGGGCCAGAGACCTTGGCAAGGAGAGGGGTCTTGACCAGAGGTGAAACTCCTGAATACTTGTATAGTCCAGTAGTACACTTCTTTCTGTTTCTTACATATGACATATTCTCCTGCCTTTGTGCTCTTGCAGAGACTTAGACATTGAAATAATCACAATAAAAATAACAGATCACATTTATATGGTAATTTGAGATTTGCCAAGTGTTTTATAATATTATATCTTTTGTTCTTTACAACAATCCTGTGAGGTGGGTACCCCATTTTACAGATTAAGTAGAGAAAAGGGAAGTTTTGCCAAAGGACACACAGATAGTATGTGTCTAGGGCAGGAATTGAACTCAGGTCATCCTTCAAGGCTCAACTAAAGTATTAATCCCTACTGTAAGATAAAGGCTTTAGGACTATGGGATTTCTAAGAGTTTACCTTTAGCAAAAAAAGCTATGGGAAGATGAGATATTTCTACTTTGAAATATGATAGAAAAGTGTTTTCTAATGGGAAACTTTGCTTCCTTGACACAATCTGTTTGTTTAATTTGCTTATATATCTTGCTGTAAATCAATTATCTGCTCTTGTTTTACCACTTTTTCTGACTTGTCAGGTATCTTATGGTGGATATTCCTTTCATGTGTGGGCTGTGCTAAATGACCTCTCAATCTCTATGATTTTATGATTCTATACTGTGAATATTCAATCACCCCCCTCCACCCCAAGGTGATTGCTATAGCTCACTAATTTCTTCTTTTATTGTTGTTTTGATTTGCATTTTTCTTTTTACTAGTGATTTGGAGCAGTCCTTCACATGATAGGTAATAGTTTATAATTCTTCTTTTGATAATAGTTTATTTATATTCTTTGAATAATTATTTATTTATGGAAGAATAACTTGGTCTTATATATTTGTGCTAATTTCATAAATATTTGTGTGTATATGTATAATACCTATGTATATATGTATATAAATACACACATACATATATCAGATACTTATTAGACATATTCCAATTGACACTTCCGTTTCTTTCCTTTTATTTGTAATTTCCTCTATCTCTTGATTAAGGATTCTTCTTCCTCTTACCATCCCTGGCCATTTTCCTTCTATTTATAAAATTGATGTGAAATTTGATATTTATGATGAGTATTTGGGTCTTATTATATTATATAGTGAAATATATTGGTTTAAACCTATATTTTTCCAACTACTTTGTTTTCTCAGCAGTTTTTATTAAATGGGGAATTTTTCATCCATTAAAAGCTATTAATTAAGTAGTGCTAGACACTAGGCTAGACATTGGAGATACTAAGATGAAGATGAAACATTTCCTGCTTTCTTTTTTATTATGTAAATATTTTATGTTTTCCGATTATATACAATAGTAGTTTCTATCTATAATTTTTATAAGGTTTTGAATTTTACACTTTCCCCCCCACCCTCCCTTCCCTTCCCCCTCCCTCCAAGAAGGCAATCTGATAATCTTTACGTTGTTTCCATGCTATGCATTGATCAAAATTGAATGTGTTGAAAGAAAAAAACACAAATCCTTGTGAAAGAAATAAAATATTATAGTAAAATTATGTAGTACATAAGACAACTTCTTATAAAAAAGTTGAAGACAATTGAAGAATTGTCTCCACAATTCTTTCTTTGGATATAGATGGTATTCTCCATCACAGATACCCTAAAAATTGTTCCTGATTATTTCACTGATGAAATGAGCAAGTCCATTAAGATTGATCATCAACCCCATGTTGCTGTTATGGTGTCTGGTGTTGTTCTAGTTCTGCTCCTCTGGCTCAGTATCAGTTCATGCAAGTCCTTCCAGGCTTCTCTGAAATCCCATCCCTTTTGGTTTCTAATAGAACAATTGTGTTCCATCACATGCATATACCACAATTTGTTCAGCCATTCCTCAATTGATGGACTTTCACTCAATTTCCAATTCTTTGCCATACCAAACAGAGATGCCATGAATATTTTTGCACAAGTGATGTTCTTACCCTTTTTCTGTACCCTGAAGAGTATAGACCCAGCATAGGTATTGCTAGATCAAAGGGTATTTTTATTGCCCATTGGGCATAATTCCAAATTGTTTTTTTAATTTTAAAAAACATTTTCCCCTAAATTTTCAAAGATTACAAATTGTTCATTAATACTTGGCTGAGATGAAAACTTTGGCTATGACTCTCATTGATGTGTCTGCACATAATTTGATCTGTCCCTCACAGCTATAAGTAATAAAGCATAATTTGTACAGGGATTTGCAGATCAGAGGAACAAGAATTTCCCTCCACCCTGAGATAAATTTGGTAGTGATGTGTTTAATGTATTTGGTACATAATTTCCAACTTCATGATCTCTGAGACAAAGGACAGATAAGGCATGCCTGGGAATTTTTTAAAAATTTTATTTATTTAGGGCATTTGGGGTCAAGTGACTTGTCCAAGGCCACACAGCTATGCATTTATTAAATGTCGGAGGTAAGATCTGAACTCAGGTCCTCCTGAATCCAAAGTGGGTGCTCTTTCCACCACACCACCTAGCTGCCCCATGCCTGGGAATTTTTCAAGGGATAGCATACAATCTAGAAGAGCTGGACAGAGGGAAAAAGAAAACAAGACAAGAACTAGAAAACAGCAGGAATAGTTCTCAGCTCCATTAGAACTTAATAAGAGAAGTTGGAAAGAATCAGGAGCAACTAGTAAAAACAGAAACTGAAAGGGAGAAACTTTAAAAGAGAAAATTAGAAAAGGAATTGTGACAAAGAAGGGAGATATGCAGGTAGAACATCAGGCCTTAAAAACATATTTGAATAGAGAATTAAGACTAAAGCTATCATTTGTGCTCTTTTTTTCAAGGAGTCAGGGAAATCTTCACCCCCCAATTTTACTCCCCCCACTAAAAATCCTGCTTTTTCCTTAACTTTTTGCTTTTACTTAATCATTTCTTCAAGAGAAGACATATTCATTTCTATTTCTATCTATCCATGTTACTTGTCCCACATAGAATGTCAATGCCTTGAGAATAGGGTTTATATCATTTTTCACTTTGCATCTCCAAGCATATTGCTTGGCACATGGTGATAAATGTGGCATAATTGTTTGTCGATTGCTTTTTTTTTTCTATCCTCCTTTTGACCCTTCAGTTTGATTGTTCTATTTGGAAAGTAGAAGACATTCCACTGAGGGTAAAGCTTGTAATCAGAGCCAAATACCATAAAAGTTCATAATGACCTACTTTACTGCCCTGGCACTCTTTAATGATGTACTTTCTAATATTGTCAGGGGTAAATTATCTTGATAATTTTAGTCACGTGGATTATTAGATTAGCTTCTTAATTCTTTTCCCTCTAGTCTCCCTCTGCAAACTAATTTAGATCCATGGCATGGTAATGTTTCCACAGCTCTCTTCATATCACTCTCCTCCTTAAATCCTTTAGTGGCTCCCTATTACCTGCAAAACAATATGCAAATTCAAAGATCACTGAAATTTCTAGTATATCTTTTAAGCATTATCTCTAATTACACCTATTTCAATAGTTTTAGTTTTCACCAAACTAAAGAACTCACCATTTTCCTCATTTCTTGTCTGTGTATCATTGAATCTGGTAATCCCAAATTCTGGGAATCTGTCTTCCTCTCTATCCCTATGTCTGTTGATTGAAATATCTCCTATATTTCAAGGTCAAGCTTAAATACCACAGCATTCCATGAAGTAACCAACATATTTCTTCAGCAGGAAGTATTCTCTTCCTCTTCAAAATTTCTCACGTTTTTTTTGTTTGTACTTCTCATCAATACTTGTTACTTCATACTTCGTATTGTAGTTATTTGCAAATCTTATATCCCTATGCTTTAATATCCATAAGGAAAGGAATTTTTTCTTTATAGTCCCACAACCCAATATGGTGCTTTAAGTGCTTGATAATGTTCTTTATTGAATTCAAATATAGAAATTTGTAAAATTAATTTCAATTCCACAAATTTTTACTGATTATCTATTTATGAAAGCAAACTAGGAGCTCTTTTGTTCCAATTTTTACATAGCCTTTAATTATTGAATAGGTGTTACCTTAGACAAAGTGAGATCTTCAAAAAGTCTTAGCTTGAAAAGGCCCTGTTTTCCACTGCATGCGAGGCCATCACTGGCATCTTGACCTATATCTTGCCACTGAACTCCAGTGACTCTATAGGAGAGGGTAAGGTTGATGACTTTGTACCACTCTGTCTCATTTAAATGCAATTCACTTGCAAGTCAACATACCCCTCTCCTGATGTCATTGATTCTCTTTGAAAACAAAGGAGGAACATAGGAGATACAAGATTTAGATAAAAACTTTATGTGCTTCACCTTGTGGAAGTTTTCTGTGATACAAATATAATAGGAATTTGAGAACTAGTTGGATTTCTGGGATTTGTCACTCAGAAGGATGAGCAAATTTCGAAAGTGATATGGAATATTATGATCTCAGACCTGAACAGAGAACTATAGACAAATCTATGATTTTGAAAAGTGACATCCATAGCTGTGAAAGGATAGACTGAGAAGAAAGGGTAGAGAAATAAAGAGCTAAACTAAAAAAGAAATGGTGGCACAGGGGCAGCAACTGGTGGAAGAAACCAAATGGAGACATAAGATGGAAACATGACAGAGCAGGGAAAGATCCAGGTGAACCACTGGGTTCTAGAAACATCATGGAATAGAAGACTTGAGATGAATCTATCATTCTTTCAAGGACTGAAGATCTTTCCTCAATGTCCCTCTGCTTTGTGTTTGTTTAATGACACTTGACTCTTGCTAGCTGTGTGACCTTGGACATGTCGCTTAGCCCTGATTGCCTTGAATCCAGGACCATCTCCAGGTGTCCTGATTCATATCTGATCACTGGACCCAGATGGCTCCAGAGGGGGAAGTGAGACTGGTGACTAGCACAGCCTCCCCTTATGCAAATCCAGTCAATGTGCTTTTCATGGCATCACTTCCCCTGATGTCCTGATCTTTTTCAAGAACAAAGGACAATCAATCAATCACTTTAATATGCTCTGTTCTTGTTTTACCTCAACATTTCCTGAATCACAATCTTATCTAGGGAATAGAGAAGATGGATTTTGGCTTGAGGTACAAAAAAATTTAAATTTTGACAGAGAGCCAAATCTATCTCTGAATGTTAGGAATTTTTCATAACTAAAGTCTCCAGGTTATTTTGACTGTTCCAATAACATTGTGTATAATATAAATTTTTTGAGACAGCAGAGGAAGGCTCATATGACTCTGAGGGCCATCTCGTTCCCCCCTTGACTATAAGGTGAGCTCTTTATTAGAAAAGCATGTATCTCAGTAATCCTCTAGATAGAAGAGAGCAGTAGTAGGAAGTAACTGAAGAAAAGATCATATTATAAACCATCCTCCTTCCCCAGTGGCATGATGGGCGAGTCCTAGGAACATTTCAGTCCTTCCGTCATTCATCAGGGAGAAGGATTATGTACCATGTACATGCTACATTAGCTCCCAATAGGGTTATACCTGCAATCATTGGATAAGATGCTGGGGGTTATATAAGGGTTAAAAATTCAGATTTGTGATGAAAAAAAGTAGGTATGTATGTATGTATGTATGTATGTATGCAATTTGGTAAGAGAGGAGCCAAATATTGGAACTACTAGTGGTAAAGGAAAATGGACACTATCAGGAAGCTTAAGAGGATAGAATAAGAGATTCACTAAAGAATTACCTTTTTCAAGTTGTGAGGAATTCAGACAAAGTCTTTCATATGAGGAGGGAATGGGGATTAGAGACAGACTGTCAGATTTGGAAGACTACAGTCATTGAGGGATAATTCTATCATAGGAAAATCTTCAGTAAAGGAAGATGCACCACCTTCTGAGGAAGATCATTTCACTTCTGAGAAGATCACATTGCTAAGGAATTGTTTTCTTACATCCAGTTGAAGCCAACTTCTCTGCAGCTTTCATATATTGGTCCTAGTTCTGCCCTCTAGGGTCAAGGAGAACATGCCTGGTCCTTTATATACTCCAAAATAACTATCATTTCCCCTTTTTCCTCCCAAATAGTTTCTTCAGATCAAACAATTCTAATTACCTCACATGACTCCACATGTGGCATAGTCTGTTCATGCATTTAATTCATTCTAGTTAGTGTCCTTTCCCAAACCTGTATTTAGAACTGGACATAAAACTTGAGATGTGGCCCTACCAGGGAGGAGATAGCAGGATTATTATCTTCCTCATTCAGCATACCAAGATTCTCTCAATTTCATTGTTGCTAAAGGGGGTCCTGGTCTTCTCAAGAATGATTTATTGAAAAAAAAGAATGATTTCTGGACCCTTTTACTCCTTGGAGTACATGAGGGTAAGAAGATAGGTCACATTCCATGCTACCTGAGAAAATTCAGTTGCTAAGCTCATCTCCAAAGAAATCTTCAGATTTCCTTCACCATTATTATCAACACTTCTTCAGTACAGATCTCCCCTGCTATGTAAAAAGTCAACTTCTTCCTTTCTCCAGTTGATTAGGAGGATAATAACTTCACCATGAAAAACATCTCTCTCATCGAAACCCTATTCTACTCTTTTGATCATCTTGTCACTAGGGCAGATACCCTTCTGCAGGCAACAGAATAAACTCCATATTCAAGGACAATGGTCAGTGAGTTTCTGCCCCGCCCCATTCTATTCCCTCCTCTTCTTTTCAGTGGTATAGAGTGAATTGCTACAAACATGGATTAGTTATACGATCTGCATCTTAGATATCATTACAATATCTTTTGCCTCAAACCCATTCCTCATCTGAACTTCTTTCTGTGGAAGGCATTGCTATTCTTCTGCTCATTCAGATTCAAAACTTGGCTGTCATTCATGCCTTCTCACTCTCATTCATATCACAAGATTATCAATTGTCAGATTTTATTACTTCTCCTTCTACCACATCTTCCCACCCTATCCCCTTCTACTCACATTGCCCACCATTCTACTTTAGTCCTCATCCTCTCTAGCCTGAACCATTACTAGCCTTTTCTTTTGCCTCCCTGTCTAGTCTCTCCCTGCTCTTCTACTCAGTTACCAGTGATTTTTTCTAAAGCATCTGACCAAATGACTAAATCTGACCAAAACATTCCTTAATTAAAATTCACATGACTTATTTATTATACAATCAAATATTTCACTCTATAAAGAAATCTCTGTTGTGTTTGTTTCATATCAAATATAATTTAGTATAATACTATAATATGTAATTTATAAATAAATTTACATGTTTATATGTAAATATACATGTGTTCACATTCATAAATGATTACTAGAGATGTGTGATCAAAAGTGGTGACCACACTTTTTTTAGCTTAATGTTGCATTGATAATAATAACTACTACAGTAGTTAACATTTTTATAGCTCTTACTATTTGCCAGGTTCTAAGTGATTTATGATTTTTATCTCTCATTTGATCCTCACAACAACTTGGGAAGGTAAGTACTATTATTGTCTTCCTTTTAGAGATGAGGAAAAAGAGACAGAAGTTAAGGATCACAGGATCACACAGCTAATAAATGTCTGAGGCAAGATTTGAATTGTGATATTTCTAGTACTCTATCCACTGCAACAACTAGTTGCTTCAAAAAGGTCATTATGATGTGGGAGTGGGTCTGAATGATAGCAAGGGAAATCATGAAGAAGAGAGTCATTCTTTGATCTGCTTATCAATAATACTGTCATAAAGTTATAGTAAGCATGCATTCTTCCGGTTCTTAAATCATCATCATTATCATACATTTATTTTTATAGCGATTTATAGTTTATAAGGTCCTTTCTCTATAAAATTAACATGGGTCTTGCGGATACTATTGTCCCTGTTTTACAAGTACAAACTTTATGAATCAGAGAGTTAAACCACCCTGGCCAAGTCTCATAACTAGTAAATGGCACATTTGGGATACAATTCTAATTCTTTCAATTTAAACTTGATACTCATACTTCCCATTCAAGTTTAAATCCATTGCTTTTTCCTACTATACTTTTTCAAAGAATAGGATGCATCATACATAATAGGGTCCAATGGAATGGTGAGGTTGTAAGCCAAGTTGCCAAATAAAACAAGATATTTAGGTTCTCTTGATTCCTGTTCATATATATTTGAACCGGAGGCCTCGTTTCATGTCTGACTTATCATCATTATCAATTCAACAAATATTTGTAAAGTATCAGTGGTGTGTAAGATATTGTGTTAGATACCTGATATACAAAGTTTAAAAAACAAAACAATGTCTTCCATGAAGGAGTTTACATTCTAGAGAGGGAATGCAGCATGTAAATAGATAAATAAATACAAAATATGGACAAAGTAATTTCAAGAAATAGAGAACTCTACTGGGGCTTCAGGAGAGGTATCATGTTAGAAGTGACCCACAAGGTGAATCTTAAAGAACTGGTGCATTAGAGCTAGGTGATAAAAGGTACTACCATCAAATCCACTGGACTTTCCTCTTGATGAAAGTGTTCATGATGTATAGCATGAAGTTTCTGTATAGTCTATGAGGCTTTGACCTCTGTCATGTCTTAGTCCTGAGATATGTTTTCCAACAAAATTGTCAAGATCCTCCCCATGTCCGCTTTTGTATCAGTGAGTATTGAAACCAATATTAATTTAATTTTAAGAGTCTAGTCAAATTCTTCATAGAATTTCTCTACCTCACTCTTTACCCTCTATAACTAATGTTGCATAAAACCTCATGGCATTTTATGTTACATCCATGAAAAGCAATAATCCATTCCTTTAACGGTTATACACCCTATACTGGGGTATATGGCATGTACATAAATGGAATGCAGAGTATGATGCTGTCAAAAGAATGATCCAGATAAATTGCTTTTGAAAAATCAGAAGACTAAATGGTCATTTGCTGTTGAGGAGGCTTGAGGAAAGCTTCATGGAAATGATGTCCTTACTAATCTGGAAGGAAGAGAAAGACTTCAATAGGCAAATGTGAAAAGGGAATATATTCTAAGAAAGAGAATGAACTGTGTGAGGGTGTAGAGGTGGGGATGATTGATTAAGTCTTGGTCACAAAGTAGGCAGTTAAATGTTTGTTGATTTGTTTGATTGATTGAACTAATAGTTTAGGAAACGTGGTAGTTTGGTCCGGCTTGGTTGAAATGTTGAATATGTGAATAAAAGTAATGTTAAATAATGTTGGAAAGGTAGATTGAGTCAGACTAAGAGAGATTACATTTTATCCTGTAGAAAAGGGAGGATCAATTTTTTTAAAGCAGGAATGGCAAAAGGAGATGACATACTTTGCCTACATCGAACCTCTAATTTTGCTAAGGGCAATCACAAAATTTCAGAGTTCTTTGCTTAGGCCCATTAAATATGAACTTAGCACCTGAGAGGGATTTTAACAGCCTTCAGGTGACACTTTAAAAGATAATTTCACACCCTCTATCAACCTTGATGAGGTGCTATTAATTTGGGGGCACTTTCACAACACTTGACTATGCCAGTTTAAGAATTTGACTAATCAAAAAAAGCCCAGGATGGAACCATCAGAATTAATTAGGTACTAAAAATGTTTGTATGAATTAATAGTAGACAGATTTCTCTGTCTCTAATTCATCTGAAGAGAGTGTCCATGTTGATGGAATCATTTGGCACTTAGATGTAAGGGCTTGCTTTAACTGATAGTAAGGTGATTTGATTAAAATAGACCAGGGTCAGTAGAGTTTAACAGGATAATAGAAAACCTGTCCATATTTGTCACATACACACACACCAAAACATACATACACACATTCACACATATACATAGGGATATTTATATGGCAGTTCAGTTATTACAGTTTTAGACAGCACGGAATGGTTTGGAAAGCTATTTATTGGGGTGAACATGTTCCTCCTCAGAAAAGTGATGTTAATTAAAGAATTCCATGGCAAATCTCCTTCATGAATAATAGTCCATTAAAGAAATCTCTGCTCCATTTCTCAGCTCAACTTCAGTTAGGGTCCCTTAACACTTGCTACCTCTCCTTTGACTTCATTCTTGAACCATCCATTTTGCAGTCTATGTTGAGACTGTGGTTTGAGGATCTGATTTGATAGTCAGGATATTTTAAAATCCAGCAGCTAGTGGTGTGGTTGATTGAGTATTTGACCTAGAAATAAAGAGGACAAGCTCAAATATAACCTCAGATACTTATTAATTGGGTAAACTTGGGTATATCATTTAATCTCAGTTTCCTTAACTGTAAAATGAAAATAAAAATAGTACCTACCCTGGTGAATAAATATCTACTCAAGTACCCTACTGGGATAATTTCCTCAACTTTTATTTCCTTTATCGCCTAGTATATTTTTTCCTCTCTTTCCCTTCTTTTAAAATCAAGATGCTCAGTCCTTGTGTAATTAAACGCTTGATGATAAAAGATATTTGTATAGCATTTTATAGCATTTCTTCCTTGTTATTCCTTTATCTTTTTATGTGTTTCTTAGCTCTTGTATTTGAACTTCAAAATTTCTACTCACATGTGGTTTTTCATTAGAACTGCTTAGAACTACTTATTTCATTAAAGTTCCATCCCCCACATCTTTCTTCTCCCCAATCAAAATGGATACAGTTGTAAATTATTCACTTCTTTATAGTGATAGCTTCTAAGTCATGTGTGATCTTGACTGTGTGTGGGATCACCTGATAGCACCTTGCAGTATTTTTTCTTTGACTTAGAAGCTCTGGATTTTGGCTATAATATTCATGGAAATTTTCATTGGAGTTTTTTAGGAGTTGATTAGTGAATTCTTTCTATTCTTCTTTGTTTTTTCATTCCAAGAGATATTGGAATTTTTTTTTAAAAAAAGATTTCTTGAAATATGATGTTTAGGCTCTTTTCTGTCATGGCATTTAAATAGTTCAATTATTCTTAATATTTTTTTTGCTTGATCTGTTTTCCAGGTCAGTTGTTTTTGCTATGAGATTTCATAGATTTCTTATATTTCCTCATTTTGACATTATTTTAATATTTCTTATTGTTTCATGGAGTCATTGGCAATTATTTAGTCAATTCTAATTTTCTGAGTGCTTGGTGCTTGAGTAAGGTTTTATACTACTTGTGCCAAACTGGTAATGCCCTATCAATTTTTTTCCT
Source organism: Macrotis lagotis (assembly GCF_037893015.1). Lineage (NCBI taxonomy): Eukaryota > Metazoa > Chordata > Mammalia > Peramelemorphia > Peramelidae > Macrotis > Macrotis lagotis. The sequence continues at coordinate 599,078,809 of NC_133666.1, read as the reverse complement.
TCATAGTTCTCATTTTCCTTCTATTTTTTCCTATTGCACTCTCATCTCATCAATAGAAATATTTTCAAATTCTTTGTCCACTCCTACTTCAACTCTTCTATAATTCTAGTTGAGTTTTTAATCTAAGCTATGTTCTAGATTTGTCTCTTGACTTTTTATTTTTTTATTTTATTTTAATTTTTTTTTAGGTTTTTGCAAAGCAAATGGGATTAAGTGGCTTGCCCAAGGCCACACAGCTAGGTAATTACTAAGTGTCTGAGACTGCATTTGAACCCAGGTACTCCTGACTCCAGGGCCGATGCTTTATTCACTGTGCCACCTAGCCACCTCCATTTCTTGACTTTTTTAAAAAAAAAAAACTGTAACACCACAATTATTTTTTGGGGGTGGGATTCTTTTTTCCTCTTTTTTCCCCTTCCTTACTCTCTTCTTTCCCTTCCCTTTCTATTACTTTTTCCTTCCTCCTCTCTCTTCCCTCCTCCTGCCTCCCTCCTCCTTCCCCTTCTTTCCCTCCCTCCCTCCCTCCCTCCCTCCCTCCCTTCCTTCCTTCCTTCCTTCCTTCCTGCCTTCCTTCCTTCCTTCCTTCCTTCCTTCCTTCCTTCCTTCCTTCCTTCCTTCCTTCCTTCCTTCCTTCCTTCCTTCCTAGGTTTATTTCAAAGACTTAATTTTTTGTGTGTGAGGATGGAGATGGGTTAAGGAGAAGTCATTTTACTACTTCCTGCTATTCCACCATCTTCTCTGCTCTCTGCCTTTAAAAATGTATAGATTCATTGGGAAAAGACAAGGTTAACATGCCAAACAATTGCAGATCCTCAGTGTGAAGGAAGTATATAATTTAACTGCCAAATAAAGAGTTATCCTTTCTTCATTATGCCCATCTAACTTTAACTTGGCAAATTCTAATAACAGGCAACCCAGTTCCTCCTACCCATTACTCTTTTGGACAGCTATGATTTTTTCTCTTTTCAAAAGTGCATCTGATTTTTATGATGTCTTTTATTTTTAGATCACATTCATCTCTGAGAATGTTTTCCATCTCCCCTACCCAGTAAGTTGATCCATGTAAGAAAAGAAAAGAAAAAAACAATTTGGTAAAACTTACCAACCTGTTGACCATATTTGAAGTAATATGAAATATTTCATAACTCTGCAATGAAGGAAGGTTGGCACTTTTTCTCAATTTTCTTGTGGGTCAATATGATTACACAGAATTCAGTATTAGTTTCACTATTGCTATATTTTCCAATTCTATTCATTATGTATACTGTAATCTTGTTTTTGCTTACTTCGTTTCACATCAGTTTATATATCTTCTCATGCTTTCCTGAATTATACATTCCTATTTATACATACATACATACATACATACATATAATTTCTTTTATCATTTATAATCCATTACATTAGCTATTCCCCCAAAAGTGCAAATCTACTTCATTGTCAATCCATTACTATTCCACAGTGTTGCAATAAATACAGTAGTATGTAGAGATACATTTTTATCTTTGGCTTTCTTAAGGCACTATGCTTAGCAATAGAATTTGAGTCCAAGTTATCAACATTTTTTTATAATTTCCTAAAACATAATTCCAAATTGCTTTCTAAAATGATTTGACTTAGAGTTCCACTAAAGGTGTATATCTTCTTGATGTTCTTCCATTATAAACTTTATCTCTTTTCCTGGGTTTAAGGTAAAACATCATAGTTTTTGGATTTGATGTCTCTTATATGTATTTTGGAGTATTCTTTCATAGGACAACTTAATGACTTCTTATATATTTATGTTAACTCCCTATGTATTTTGGATCTCATACTCTTAACAGAAATATTTGATGTAAAAATGTACCCAAGTCGTTTCCCTCTTCTCCCACCTGCATTGATTTAGTTTGTGTAAAAGGTTTTCATTTTGATGCAGTGAAAACAGAACCAGGAGGAGTTTGTACATAGTAAGAATAATATTGTTTAAAGACAAACTATGAATTACTTAGCTAGTCTCAGCAATTCAAAGATCCAGGAAAATCCCAAAGAACCAGTAATGAAGCATATTTTCTACCTCCAAAGATGATCTTGATTGAATATGGACTGAAGCATGCTATTTTTCACTTTTTTAAATTTTATTTGAGTTTTCTTGTGCAAAACAAGTAATATGAAAATGGTTTATATAAAATGCTTTTCAATTTAATGTAATCAAAATTACTTATTTCTTCATTTGTATTAGATTATGTTCTTTATTTGATTAAAAATTCTCTCTGGTCAAAACTGTGAAAGGTACCCAATTTCATATTTTTAGATAAAAACCTGATTTTTTTAACAAAGGAAAATAGTTTGGTGATTGTTGATTTATGTTATAATTTAGGACCTAAACTTGTTGTTTTCCCTTCCTCCCTATTTTTTCATTCTTCCCCTAAAGAGTCTATTTTGTTACTCCAAATTTAGTTTATTATTACTTTGTCTAGCTCTAAGTATTCACTTGGTAGTCTGACAAAAAAGAATCAATCTAATAAAATCCATTTGAGTATATTTCATTCAATATATATATATAATCAAATTGAATATTTTTACCCATAAAAAATGAAAACTCTGAGAATTATGTTCATATATAAATTTTTAACCTTTTAGGGTTTTTCTAATGAATTAATATATTTAGTATGTCTTTGTAAATATTTTATGAATTTTCTAGTTTTTCTGAATGAGATTTATCTTCCTATTAACTCCCCTTTAAATCTATTATTGTCATAGAATTGCTGATTATTTGTATGGATTTCTTTTGTATCCTTCTACTTTATTGAAATTATTTTTTTAGGTTTTTTTTTTTTTTGCAAGGCAAATGGGTTTAAGTGGCTTGCCCAAGGCCACACAGGTAATTATTAAGTGTCTGAGACCAGATTTGAACCCAGGTACTCCTGACTCCAGGGCTGGTGCTTTATCCACTACGCCACCTAGCTGCCCCTACTTTATTGAAATTATTACCTAAAACAGCTTCTGCTGATTCTCATGGGTTTTCTCAGTAAATCATTATGTTATCAGTAAATATCAGTAATTGCCTCTTTCCTTTGCAGATGTTTATACTTTTAATTTCTTGGTCTCATCTTATTACTAGTATTCCTAGATTTATATCAAATAACAATGAGGAAAATGAGCATTCCTGTTTTACTACTGTGTTTACTGGAAAAAATTTTTAAATGCTCTATTATAAATAAGGCTAACTTTTGTTATATTTAAAAGTTACTTTTATGTTTATGTTTTTGAGCACAGTGTAACTGAGAGTTGCATTTTATGAAAGACTTTATCTGGATCAATATAGTCATGTTCTTTTAATAAATTTTGATTTTCTTCCATCAAATGTTTTACCAATTCAACATTTTTCTTGCAAGTTTCACTTATTTTAAGAAAATGTCCTTCATGTTTTTATACTCTGCTGGTAGCTTTTTTCAATTCTTTATTGAAAACTCTGATTTCTAACCAAATTAATTCCTAATATTTTCTCTTTTGATTCATTCTGGTATTTCCTTCTGCTATTCCTTGATTTCTGAGAAACATACAGAAACTTATTTTTGATTGGATCATTTTCCTGCTTGTATAGTTCATTTTTTTCATTTATACTACTCAGTCATAGTTTTGATCTCTTTTTTGAGTTTTTGTACATTCTTCCTTTTGTCTTTATGAATCTTTCTGCTTGATAATTTATTTGTAGAATGGGTTTTGACTTAGTTTTTTTTCACTTGGCGTACTTCTGTCTCTGATGTATGATTTTTCTTTAATCTTCTGTCCCCTTTCTTTCCAGTACCTCATAAATCCCTTTAACTGGACACAATCATGTTGGCTTTAATATTTTATATTTGGAATCAAGGAACCCACTTTCAAAGCTAGGTTCTGCCATACAAATTGAAAACTGTGATTTGGAGCAAGTCACTGTACCACTTTGTGGTTTACTCATCTAAATTAGGAACAGGCTGATAAAAAGTAGGGAAAGGTACTAGAATCTTGAAAATCTAATCAATTACACTGAAGAGAAAAGAGAGGAAAAGAACACTGTCTACATATATTTGCCAAACCAAATATCATACAGAGTCAAAAAGTAGCAATAGAGATACTCAATGCTTTGTAAAGAGCCAGAAACAAAATCCAGAGCAGTACAGAGGTGCATTTTAGATTCTAAGGCAGATTTGACTTTATAAGTATCACTAAGATTACTTTGGATAGGACACTTGACTTTTATATGGGTCTAAAAGATTATACCTTATTCAAAAGAAACAAAATAATAAAAATCAGGAGTTTGATTTTATAGTAAGAAAATATATTAATGTAAGGAACTTCTAAAGATAAATAATTCTAAGGAGGAAAAATATGTTATTGAAACTTAAGAGGGAGATGAGGATGAATAAGGAATTTACCAGCTTAGATTTAAAAATATATATATATGTACCAAAGACAGAGACAAAATTAGAGAATAGAGGATGAATTTGGAAATGTGACAAAATATTGCATTATAATAGAAACTATGAGTTGAGAATGACAAGGAAAATTGAGCATAACAAAAAAGACTTAAAAATTTATATTGTGGAATAGTAGAATATTGAAGAAAAGATTGGATGAAGCTACTGAGAATGGATGGGGAGGGCAAAATGATTTAATTTTTGTTACCTTTTCCTCTTTCAAGTAAAATTAATTTTAGATTAAAAAGAAACAAACTCAAGATAAAAAGGGGGATAGTAAGAAAACACTTATCCTTGAAAGGTTCAATTCAAGACCAGACAATCATTCTACCATACTGAAAGAATTGACAAAAAGGATATACTCTGAACGATGAAGGAGGAAAGAGTAAAGATCCAAAGAGATATGTCATGATTTAAAAAAATACCAAAGAAGAAAATGTAAACTTGTCAGTCAATTAAACATTTATTAAGTACTATGTGCTAAAAACAGTCCTTGCCCTTAAGAAATTTACAGTCACTGGATTTGCTTAAGTGTTTATTCCTGACAAAATTTTAGAACCACATATTTAAAGGATGATTAGAAAATTTATAGAAGTAGAAGCAATGATAATAGTCAATGTAGCTTCTTTAAAAACAAGTCATTACTTAAAATTTAAAAAAAAAAAACCAAGTCATTACAAACTTTCTTCTTCTTCTTTGACTGGTTTATTAGTTTGGCAGATCAAGGGAAATTTGCAGATATAGTTTGCTAGATTATAGCAAAACAGTCTTTGTTGACCTTATATATGAAATGGAGAAATATGGGCTAGATGATAGTGCAGTATATTTAAATTGACTGAGTGACTGAACTCTCTTAATTCATGACTTAATTTCAACTTGGAAGGGGATCTCCAACACACTCACTAGGAATTTGACCTCGTCCTGTTTTGTTCATCATTTTTGTCAATGTCCTGGATAAGGGGGAGGGGGGGATACTGGAATCCTTATCAAATTTACAGATGAAACAAATTTAGGCAATCACCAATGCAATGGATACTAGAGTCAGGATCTAAAACAATTTTGACAAGCTAGAATATTGGACCAAATTTAAGAAGATTAATTTTCATTTACAAACTTACAAATGTATTTTAAAACTAACAAACAAATAAAAAAGCTTTTCAGTTACATACTTGATTTCAGCCTCAGAACTTGAATACTCTTACAATCATAAAATTTTGAAACGAGAAGGAACTGCAGAGATTACCTAATCTGATTTCATGATAATATCTTTGAGGGTATTTATATGGAAGTCAAACTTTGAAACAAGACATTATTTTGCAACAATAGCAACACATTTATTTAGTACTTTGATAATTTTAGTCATAAAAATTATAGCATTCAAAATTTTCTTGCTAACCCTTTTACTAAATCTAGCTTTACTTCTCTGAATCTCAACCAACTTAAATAAAGTGATTCATCTAAGATTGCAGAACTGCGAAGTATTGATGCTAGGTGAAACTAGAAGCCATGGATCTCAACTTCATATCCAGCCTGAACATAAAAAGGAAAAAAAGAATATTTTTTTTTGTTTTTTGTAAGGCAATGGGGTTAAGTGATGCCCAAAGTCAGAAAGCTAAATAATTAAGTGTCTGAGGTTGGATTTGAACTCAGGTCCTTCTGACTCCAGAGCTGGTGCTCTATCCATTGTGCCACCTAGCTGCCCCCACATCATATATTTAAGTTAAATTTTTATTTTTAGCTCCAAATTTTCTCCTTCTTTCTTCTTCCTTTGCTACTCCTTGAGAAGACAAGAAATATGATAACCCTTATATATACAATTCATGTATTATTAAAATCCCATTTCTTCCAGCTTTTTGACATATAAAATTAGTTTCTTTTACCATTTTTATCAATCGTTTTACTGATATTACTACTACTATAACTATTACTATGACTTCTACTACTATTCTACTGCTACTACTACTAGTACTGTTGCTACTACTATTCTACTGCTACCACCACCACCACCACCACCACCAACATCACCAGGCATAAGTAAGGTTTGTACAAATCAGTGAGGCACTTTGGTGCCAAAATGGTCTTCTTTCAGGTGAAATAACTGCTGATTTTCAGTGAATCACAGAAGCTCAGAATAAGAAAGGACCCCAGAGGCTATCTGTTCAATCCATAATTGAACAAAAATCACTTCTAGCTATAACCTAGCCAACAAGTTACAGAATCTTAAAGTTGAAAAAGATCTGAATCTATACCTGAACAGGAACTCTTTCTACAATAGACCTGTCAACACTGGATACAATTCTCTTTACTCTTGTGAGTCTCATCTTCTCCAGTACACTCCAGTCCTCCAGGCTAATAGTACCATTCTACAGTTCATAGTTCCTTTGAAAGGGAAACAAACATAGGGCTTCAGAATCCAATACAAGCATTCAGGCTTCTGTTAGCATCCTGAAGAAGAAGGGATAAATGAACCTGGTGTTACTAGAGAGGTAACCTCAGAAAGGGATTATACTATCAGCAACCTGACTCTTAGGTGGGAGTGACAATGCCAATTTTCAAAAATTTTGGAGCATTACTCTCTGGTGTAAATTTTAAAAACCTGTATGAATGACAGTTAATAAAATATTCATATACCATTTTAAATATATCTTATTTAACCTTCATAACAACCCTGTGAGTTCTCATGCAGTTGAGTATGGAGATGAAGAAACTGAGGCTCATTGAGTTGAAATTCACATAAGAAGTAAGTTTTGTTGTTTGCCTTTGAACCCAGATCATCTAATTCTGTGTCCAGTGCCTTTACAGCTACACAGTAACTTCTTGTTTGTCCCCCCCCCTCAGATTTTCAAAGAAAGCCAGTAAAAGAAATAAGAAAATAACCCCCACTTCCTCACTTCCCCTTCCTTCTTCCCTTCTCTGCTCTTCACTGGATAAATATTCCCTTTCATAGGAAACAAAGGACTAAAATAAAAAAGAGGTTCAAGCTATTCTTGTCATCTTCAACTTCTGCTGGGGTCAGATTTTAGTCCATAGTCATTGAAACCACAGGTGTTTGGGGTTTGTTTTTGTACCCCGATTTACAAGTCAGGATATAGGTCCTACAGAGGATGTGTTATTGAACTCTGAATCCACTAAGGGGCAGCAGTGGTCTCCATCTTTGTGAATCATAAAGGTAGGAGGATGCCTGCTAGAGGTGTGGCATATGATTTCTGCCCATGTCCTTGTTGCAGAAACTCCTACAGTATCGACCAAAACGGAGAATTTTGCAGGGGAGATGAAATGTAGTTTCAGCTGCAGTATTTTCACTGTGAAAATCAATAAAATATTTGGTTGGTCCTCCTTCAGAGGACATTCTCTAGCAATGTTTTCCTCATGTCCAGGTGACTGGGGAGGGTGAAGGAGGATTATAGGATTTAAATATGAAAGGGATTTTAGAGAAGAACATCCAGGACAGTCCTCTTGTTTTAAAGTTGAGTAGACTGAGATGCCAGAAAGGAGGAGGGATTTCCCTCAGGTATTCTTTGAAAGAATCAGTTAAACATCAGTATATTTAACTGTGATGCTTCTAGCTCTATACTAGGTCCTGCAGATGCCCAGAGAAAAGAGAATTATTTTTGCCCTTGGGGAGCTTGCATTCTGTTTGGGGAGACAACATGCACACAATTATATATACAAAATGGATCTAAGTTGGGGGAGGAATCAGGAAAGATCTCAAGTAGGAGACAATGCTTGAGCTTCATTGAAGGAAACTTGGGTATTCTAGGAGATGGAGGTGAGAGGGAAGTGCAACTGAGACATGAAGGACAGTCAAAGCAGAGGCATGATCTTGGGAGTTGAAATGTTGTGACAATAAGAAAACCAATTTGACTCAACCATAGAGGGCATGAGGCACAGTAAGGCATGATAAAATTGGAAAGGCAATTTTAGAACTAGTTTACAATGAGATTTAATTGCAAATAGAATTTAACTTGTCTGCTAATGGGGAATTTATTGAAACAAGGTTGCTAGGTGCCAAGGTGGATAGAGGTCTGGATCTGGGGTCCAGAAGACCTGAGTTTAGATCTGGATTCAGATGTTTACTCAGGGGTATATAGCTAATAAATATTTTGAAGCTGCATTTGAACTTAGGTCTCTGTGACTCTAGGCTTGACACTGTTATCAACAACAATATCAACAGCTTCAATTTATAGAGTACTTGACAATTTACAAAATACATTTCCCTATATTAGCCCCAGGAAATAGAACCTCAAGGAGATGAAATGATTCATTATCCCATAGTCATAGGATTATAGAGTTTTAAGCAGGAAAAGACCTTAGAGATCATCTCATACAATCTCTTCATTTTTAAAAGGAAGACTGAGTTCCAGAGATGGGAAATGGTTTTACCAAGTCCATACAGCATAGCCAGAGCTGGAGTCTTCTGATTCCAAGTTCCTTGTTCCATTGTTGTTCAGTTGTTGCAGTAGTGTCCAACTCTTTGTGACTCCATTTGGGGTTTTCTTGGCAAAGACACTGGAATGGTTTGTTATTTCCTTCTCCAGCTCATTTTGTAGATGACAAAACCAAGATATATGGGGTAAAATGACTTGTCCAGGGTCAACAACTAAAATGTCTGAGAACAGATTTGAAGTTAGGAAGATGAATCTTCTTGACTCCAGATCTGATATTCTACCTAACTGCCCCATGTTCCAATACTTCATCAAATTTCTCCACATCAATGAATAGATATAAATGCATATATAAATATAACATGTGATTTATGTGGGTAGATAGGTATAGATATAGATAAAATATAATCCATAAATCAAAACACAACATAAAAATGAATAAAAATAAATTTGAAGCCTTTTATGATCTGGCTCAATATGCATTTCTAGTTTCACTGGGTATTGTTGTCCTTCATATTCAATACATGCAACCCAAAGTGGCTTATTTGCTGGTCCATCTCCCATCTCTTTGTTCAAGCTGTTGTACATGCCTGTACTATATTCATACCTACCTTTGCTTCTTAGAATCCTGAGCTTCCTTTAAGAATCAGCTCAAATGTCACTTCTCATATGAAGCTTATTTTAATTCTCTAGTTACTATCAGTGCAACAGAAATTATTTTATAATTACTCTGTATGTATTTCATATCTGTTTATTTGAGTTTCTGCTGTTTCCCTGCAATAGAATCTAAACTCTCCAAGAGAGATTGAACATACACACACACACACACACACACACACACACACACACACACACACACACACAGACACACACACTCTGAGTTTGGTGGAGAAAGATATAAAATTCAACTGGAAAATGGGCAGGGATAGGGAGAGATGGAGTTAAGAGGAAGGATAGTACTAGGGAGAGAATTGTCATAAGCAAAGCAAGTTATCTGATTCCAATGATGTAATTAAAGGGCTAGAGAGAGAAAAAAAAGAAAGAAAAGTCAAAGAAATGGAAATCAGAAAATAGCAATTTTCCTCCCTGTTTTTAATTTGAGGTGAGCAGAGGTACAGAAGGGAATAACAATGATGATGAGGAGGATGTCCCCTTCCCTCCCTTTTAAATAAAGTGGATACTTTTGTCAAAAGCAAATTTTAATCATCTATTGATATAATCAGATACATGTTATTTGTTCTTTTTATTTTTTTGTTCAACAAGGTTGCTAGTTCCCCAAAACTGAATTAAACTTGAATTGCTAGAATAAATCAACTTGGTTATAAGACATAATCTTTATGAAGCCCTTAGGCTAATATTTAATTTAAAACAATATGCTTCAATCTTCATTTGGGATGCTGGACTATAGTAGGGTTCAACAAACTATGATTTATGACCCATAGCTTTAGCTATATCTAAAGCTCCTGAGCTGTACAAAAACAGAAAAAATGCTAGATTTGATATATGGACCATAGTTTATTGAACCTTGGTCTAAAGTTTTCTTTCTCTGTTTTGACTCTTACTGGTTTAAATATCAAGAACATTTCAGGATCCTAGAAAAAAAATTGGTAGATCTCTCTTCTTTTTTGAACATTTTATATAAATAATACATTTAATATTGAATGTAATTGTTCTTTGAATGTTTAATAGAATTTATTTGTAAATCCATTTGCTTCTGGAATTTTTTCTTTTGCAAATTATTGATTTTCAATTTCATTTTTGATAATCTGTGCATTTTATAAATGTATAAATTAAGTTAGTTAAGTTATAAATATATGAATTAAGTTAGTTTTACTATCATTAGTTGGATAAGTTGATTTTTTAATAATTTGCTTTATTTTGACTTTATTCATTATGAATTCTCCTTTTAATTTTTGATACATGTAATTTATTTGTCCATCTTTTAAAAATCAAATTCTTTAATGACATTGCCTTTCTCCCCCTCCAAAATTTTCCAGTTTTAATGATTAATTCATTAAGTTTTTAAAAATACCAATTTTGTTAAACTCCACTTTCATTTCCACAATTTCAACTTTTGTATTCAAGTGGGATTTTATTAATTTTTATAGTTATTGTTATTAAATGTATGTCCAATTAGTTGATCTATTCCTTTTCTCTCTTGTGCAAGGAATGCTTTAGAAACATATATTTTCTTCTCAGAAACTCTGGCTGAATCTCAAATTTTTGGTATGTTGCCTTATTGCTCTCATCTTAATTGAGAATCATCTATTGATTTTATGTTTTTTCTACCAATTTTTAGGATTGTTACTCAGTTTGCAATTGGCTTTTAATCATTTCTGTGGACCATTATTGAATATAAATATATTTTCATATATGTATATATTTATATATTGTACTCAGTAAAGCATATGCTTATTATTTGTTTTTCTGCTTTTATCTGTGAGATTCTATGTTCTGATATATGTTCACTTTTTATAAAGGTGCCATATACATCTGGAAATACACTTACAAACACTTTTTTAAAAAATTTCTATTCTGCAATTTCCAGTAATATGTCTTATCCAACTTTTCTAAAATTCTATTCAGTTCTGTAAATTCTTTTTTTCTTGTTAGATTTGTCTAAGTCTGAAAGGAGTTACATTGAGATCTCTATAGTTTTGCTGCCTATTTTTCTTCATAACTCATTTAAATATTTTAATGTTATGCCATGTACTAACAAAAATTAAGTAGAGATATTAAATCTTTGTCTATGGTCCCTTTCAGCATAATGTAGTTTGCCTATTTATCTCTTTTAAACAAGTCTGTTTTTGCTATTGCCTTGTCTGAGATCATGATTGCTACCTCCTTCCTCTTTTAAAGCTAGATATTTTACATAATAGAGTTTGCTCTTGCCTTTCATTTTAATTGTTTCCTTATCTTTATAAAGTTTATGCTTCAAGTCTGTTTTCTGTAATCAATATATTGTTAGATTTTGCTTTCTAACCCATTCTACTATCCTCTTTTCTTTTATAAATGCATCAGTCACATTCATGTTCACAGTTATTTTTGTATTCTTTCAGTCATGTTTCACTTTTTATTATCCTTTTTGGAATTCTCTTGCTGGAGTGGTTTCCCATCTTCTTCTCCAGTTCATTTTATGGATGAGGAAACTGAGGTAAACAACATTCAGTATCTTTCCCAGAATCACACAACTACTGTTTAAGGCTAGATTTGAATTCAGATCTTGACTTCTGGCTTCTGTGCACAGAACTGCTAATTATGTATTTACCTCTTTTCTATTCTATACTTTGTCTTCTCTTTGCTTACCATCTAAAGAAGAGGATAGTGAATTAAAAAGTGTATATCAATGTTCTAAGCTTAATGTAATCTACTTCCATCTCCTCTCCCACACCAGCTTCACATTTCTTTTCCCTTATACTGATCCCAGTCATAGGTTCTTGTCCTTTCTTTTTTTTTCCTTTTAAAGTCTCTTTTCACAATCTACTCTCTGATGTTACAGTTTCGTGTATGACTAATACTTCCCTCTAAATTCCATTTTCTTGGGGCGGCTAGGTAGCGCAGTGGATAGAGCACCGGCCTTGGAGTCGGGAGTACCTGGGTTCAAATCAGACCTCAGACACTTAATAATTACCTAGGTGTGTGGCCTTGGGCAAGCCACTTAACCCCATTGCCTTGAAAAAAAAATCTAAAATAAATAAATTCCATTTTCTACCTTCTTCTTTTTCCCTTTCTTTTTGAAATGTGTTGAATATATTTCTATGCTCATTTCTTTGTGTGTTTACATTATATCTCCCTTTGAACAATTTAGATGAGAATGATGTACAAATGATGGTTATTCTATCCACTTCTTGTTTGGGTAGTCTTCTACTTGGGTACTCTGTTAACATGAGATAGTAAGTTTTTCTACCCTTTACTGCCTTTTATTCTATAAGGCAAAATTTAAAATAAACATAATTTTGAGAATGAGGGCTCTCAGAGCATAGTTGTCAATATGGTGTCTGTCTGATGCAAAATACAACAGAACCCCCATCACCCCATTAGATTGTGAATTATTTGAGATTAGGGATTGTCTCTTGCATTTCTTTGTAGCCCCAGCACTTAACATTGTACAAATACTTATTGACTGACTCTTTCTGAACATTGATGAGTACTTTCTCAACAGTGTATTTTACAATCCCCTACATCATGTACAATTCTGTTTCCAGTCCTCCCCTAAATCTTCCAAAGGGCTTATACTGAATATGTCCAATTCCTTTCTTAACTCTCTTAATGCATTTTAGGATTACATTAGCTTTTCCAGAAGTTATGTCATACTGTTGACTCATATTGATCTTGCAATATATTACAATTGCTGTATAGACAGTTTTTCCAATCCCAATGCAACTGCTTTTTTCAACCCATTTATAGGGCTTTATGCCTATTAAATATTATCTTATCAGACATGGTTATTGTTCTAATCTGTCAAGATAGGTTTCTATGCTGACTTTATCAATCAGTATATAAACTATCCTTCCTGGCTTTGTTAGCAAGTATAGTATCTACTTTCATCCAAGTCACTGATCAGAATGTTGAATCGTCAAGTTTCATTCATTCAATCATTCATTCACCAAATAATTATTGAGTAAATACTAAGTACATGGTTCCATACTAGGCTCCCCTGAGGATAAAGATACAAAACTGGGAATAGGAACTAGCAAGAAGATTTCTAGCTACCAAAGCACAGAATATGGGAACACAATGACAGATGGTTTTCAATGTGATTTTTTTCCCTTACAAATGGACATTTTTGCCATGCCAAAAAAAATCTTCTCTATGGCACACAGTTATTTACTTTGTAAATTTTATTCCTTCTCTCTCTCTCTCTGTCTCCATCTTTGTTTCTTTTTCTACTCTTTGCCTGTGTTTCTCCTCTCATCTTCCTATTTCATTAGAAATGGGATTGTGTATGAATTAGTGTGGGCATGGTCAGTGAGCCCTAGGGCATATATTGGTTTCAAATGCAAAACGATTGCTTGAGTGGATCTCCAGTTTGGAGCTTTTGTTAGCAATAATATCCTCAGTTTATGGGAATATACATAGATACATGGACACACACATATATGGAAAGAGAGAGAAATAGAGATAGGATAGATAGATAGGTAGATAGATAGATAGATAGATAGATAGATAGATAGATAGATAGACAGATAGACAGATAGACAAAGAGAAACAGAGAGACAGAGAGACAGAGAGAGGCTGAAGGATACCTTAGAAAACTATCTAGCGTAATTCCCTTGTTTTATGGGTGAGGAAATAGACCTAGAGAAGTTAAATGACTTGATCAGAGAACACAGCAAGTATCTTAGATGGAATTCAAGCCAAGGTATTCCTGACTCCAAGTCTAGCACTCTGTTATTATACTATCTTTATATTCAACTAGGGATTTTACCTCATTCCTTATACTTTCAAATCCTCATTAATTAATTTTATCACTTTCAAGCAAAGCTGTTATACAAGTAAATGCAAAGTATTAAAGAAGAAGAGGACACTAATTACTCCAAAAGTTACATGGTCAAAGGTAAACTTATCAACCACTTGATAAAACATTATTAGGAAATTCTTAAACTGGGTTGAATTCTATCTCTCTGTAATTCCTTAAGAAAGTTGTATATTATCTTGTGGAGTTCTCTAATCTATTTGACATATGACAGTCCTTCTGAGACCCTTTGAACCTTGAGATTCTGTGATTCTAAGTGACCTCTAAGGGAAACCAAAGGTTAAGTATTAGAAATATTCAGTGCCTTCCAGGCATTCTTCCCTAAGGAATACACTAGAATCTAATTCCGTGGTTACAATTCTAATAAGCCATGAACATAACACAGCTTTAATTATTCTTTGTTTCATCAATTCTGATACGTGACTTGTGAAGGTAAAAATACAAACCAAAACAGACACCCATGAACATCTTTCTCACCCAACAATGATAATGAAAAAAACAAGACTCAGGACCAAAGATTTCAGGGTTCACTACCCTAAATGTCCATAGACCTCCACTTACTAAACATAATTGATCTGCTCACACCAAGTAAGACATTTTCCTTTGTATCCAACCTATCAGATAATGGCCTCACAACCCATTCATTTGTACATCAACCCACCTACTATATATTATGTCATCTCATCATGCATCAGTGGAAGTTGTGAGGCAAACAGTTCTGCCCTCCATCAACTCATCTTACAGTGGTGAATAGCAGAAGCAGCTTTTCCTTTTCATCATTTGACATTCAGCCTTTTGCTCTCTATCATGACAATGTCTCTATCTTTAGAAAGCAACTATAAAAAATAGTCAACAGCATAGTATAGTAAAAGAGCAATGCAATAATTATTTGAGTCTATTTTAACTGAGAAGGCATTAAAAATCAAAACAATGTTTTTTTTTAATAAAGATGATTCTTACAGTGGCTCCTTAGAGGAGTTGACCATAACCATAACTACTCTAATATTGAACCAAGGCAAAAAAATATTCATTAGAAAAAAGGGAAGGATATCCATAATGACTCTCTTGCCTTCCTGATGCCCTCAATAACAGGGATCTTTCCCTAACATTACTTAGAGCAGTTTGCCTGCACACTTTCTTTTCCTCTATCATTTTCCCATTTGCCATATAAATTTGTAGAGATCATACAATGATAATAATAATAATAATTGTTATTGTTATTATTTTTATGTTGTACTTCAAGGTTTGCAAAGTGCTTTACACACTTATATCATTTGATTCTCATTGTCAGTCCTGTAAAGTAGGTGTTATTGTGATCCTCATTTTTCCCAATGAGATAATTGAAGTCCAAAGAAGCTAGGCAATAAGCTCAAGGTTACAAAACTAGTGTTTAAATTGAGATTTGAATATAACTTTTCTTGACTTAAAGTATCACTTTCCACTATACCTATGCTGGCTCCTTAGAAAAATTTAAACCTCATGAAGTCATGTTATATATCATATTGGAGTCTCCTGTGAAATCAGAGAACCTTACATATAGTAGGAATATCATAAATATCTGTTGAATTATTTTTAAATTCAGGTAAATGAGACAGCTAAGCAGCACGGTGATAGGGCAACCTAATTTCAAATCTTGCCTCAGACACTTAATAGCTATGTGACCCTAGGAAAATCATTCAAGCTTGTTTGCCTCAGTTTTCTCATTTGTAAAATGAGTTGAAGAAGTAAATGTTAACCCACTCTAGTATCTTTGTCAAGAAAATCCCAAATGGGGGTCATAAAAAATCAGACCCAACTGAAATGACTGAACAATAAGAAACTCAGATAAAGATTGTAGAAACGCTGTGTTCTCTGCCCAAAAAAATGAGAATGGAACTGGTCTTTTGGCAAATGCAGCAGAGCTTTTGTATCCAAATGTGTTGTCCTTTGGACTCTTATTCCAGCAGTGCAGCCAGTGCTCAAAATATGCCTCCTTTTTGGAAAATGCCTTCAGAGCCAAGAAACGAACCAAACAAGAAAATCAATCTTGTTCCTTTAGGGTCACATCTCATGCATGCTAATCCACTTGCTGTCTTTCAGAGGGGCAATAATGCTGGAAAAATCATTTTAGAACTAAATTTTAAAGCTGAATAAAATTTGAGTGGTGCTTAACAATTATGAAATTGTTCCACATGTTATTGCATGGGCTTCTCACGGCAACCTCAGAGAGAAGGAGTGCATGAAGCATTATTCTCAGTGGATAAATGAGGAAACAGAGATTACTCAGACTTACATAGTTGGTCACTGGCAGAGTCAGAATTCAAACCCAAATCTCCTGTCTTCAGGGTGAATGTGCTTTCTACCACACTCAATAACAAGCTGACCTCCAAAAAATATTAAAACTATTCCTGTCATGTGCCAGCCTTCCAAATGTCACTGCTATAAAAACAACAAACAATTATCCAGGTTGGCATATGGGCCATCTTCGAGAGTCAATCCAGTAAAAACAGAGGATCTGAGATGAGATCATTTTATATTTTTTCAATCACCATTTATATAGCAGAAATTTTTGGCTTCTTGCTGCTGGGAAAGCTGTCGCCATGGAACAGAGAAGAAAGGCCCCCAAATTAGTACTGAAAATCTTCCAAGAGCTGTCAATATTTTTGGAAGCCCCCAAAGGAACAAAAACTCCCATGATTTTGGCATAATTTGAAGTCTGGAAATTCAATTTTCTTAGAATTGAGTGATGAGTTCACTAAATTCAACTTGAAACTTATAGCCGAGAGGACAGGGAGTCTGGACTTTTGGAATCTGTGTTCAGGTTTGCTCCTTTGTACCTATGTGACCTTCTGTTATTGTTCAATCATTTTAGTTGTGTCCGACTGTGACCACTTTTCTTAGCAGAGATATTGGAGTGGTTTGCCATTTCTTTCTCAGTTTACAGATGAAGAAACTGATACAAACAGCATTAAGTGATATGCCCAAGGTCATACAACCAGTAAGCATCTGAGGTCAGATTTAAACTCATAGAGATGAGTCTTCCTTACTTCTAATCAGTTGTTCAGTACCCTAAGCCACCTCACTACCTATTGTGACCTGGGTAAGTTAAATTTACCTCTGAGAGGCATGATTCCCTGATAGGTAAAAATAAGGTTAGACCAGATGGTTTTTTTAAAGATCCTTCCAACTCTAAATTTTGTGATGCTATGATCCTAGGGACCTATGGCTTGCCCAATTGTTAAGTAAAATCTGTAGTGTAGAATCATTTCAGGTAATATTTTTAGAATACAACTATTTGAAGAGAGGAAATATACCTGTATGTATATTATCTAACTAGATATCAATATATAGATCTTTATATATGTGTTTCTAAAGTTCCAAATGCCCTCATAGATAGAGGAAAAATTCTGAGATATGTAGGTTGCTACATAGTTTTTTCAGGCAATTCTAACACTATCACAATGTCTAGTACATTAGAATGAACTTAATAAATACTTGTTGACTAACTGGCTGACTATAAATTATAGACCAAGTCCAGGTAAGAAAACTTACAGGTAAGAAAACTAAGACTTAGAGACCATAAGAGACTTGCCTATGTTTACATTGCCAGTAAGTGTTTAAGGCAAGGTTTGAAGTCAAATCTTCCTATCTCTAAGCCTTTCAGTCTATTTGCTGTCCCACCTCAAGATGGAAAGATATGAACTGTAGTATA
The DNA here is from genome assembly GCF_037893015.1 of Macrotis lagotis. Lineage (NCBI taxonomy): Eukaryota > Metazoa > Chordata > Mammalia > Peramelemorphia > Peramelidae > Macrotis > Macrotis lagotis. The sequence continues at coordinate 599,060,821 of NC_133666.1, read as the reverse complement.
ATCTGATTAAGGGGTTTTAGAGCTGGTCTACAGATTGGACCTAAAGAGTGGTAATTAATAAATTGGTGCACACTTCTAAGGAGTCATCAAGTTTTGATATATTTGGATTGATATCTTTAAATTAGAGATTTGGATAAAGGCATAGATTACCTGATTATTGAATTAGTAGATAATATAAAGCTGTAAGAAATAAGAAATGCATAGAAAACAATCTTATTGTTGAAAGACAGGCAAGAGAGGTGAGCTGAGGCAAACAAGAATAAATTCATAGCAATAAATTTCAATTCTTGTGCTTACATTAAAAATGACATAGAACAAAAAATCACAAGGATTCTGCATATGTCCAGATAGCAGCTGATGTGAAAAATAAGATGACAGGATTCTAGAGATGCTGAATCAATACCAGTCAAGACTTGGACAGTGAGAGACATTAAATCATTTCCACCCTAATCTTCATTAATAGGCAGCTCCAGTCTAAGTGAGGAGACTGACCCATTGTGCTTTACCCTGGTCAAACCACATCTGGAGCTGAGTGTCCATTTATTGTCTCTTACTGTTTAGAAGGAATATTGACAAGCTGGATCTTGATCAAAGGAGGATTGCTGAGGGGATTTGAAATCACATCATACAGGAAATTGAAAGAACTAAGGATGAGGGCATTTAGCCTGTGAGAAAGAATACTTAGGGAAGGGATATGATCTTATGTTCCAAATATGGAGGAAATTGTGCTAGGGAAGAGAGAGTAAATGTGCATTATTTGACTCTGTGTTTGGAGCTATTACCAATGGATGGAAGTTACAGAGAGACAGATTTTGGCCCAGCATGATTAAAAAACACAGGGGGTTGTTTCATAGCACAATGAGTTTTTCATCATTGATGGGATTTGGGCAGAGATTTTTGAAGATCATTTGCTCAAGAAATAAGTCAACACATATTTATTGAGCTCTTATTATGTTTGAGATACTGTGCTTGATAGTGGGAACACAACAACAAAAGTGAAAAATAATCACTACCCTTGAGAAACAGACTCTATCAGAGGAAGCTACATTTGTATATATGGGCTATATAAAAAATAAATAATAATGAATATAAGGTTGCTCTGATGAGCAGAGAGGGCACTGCTGGTCAAGATAATCAGGAAAGACTTCTTTCAGAAAGGCAGGCCGAGTTGAATCTTGAAAAAGATCAGGGATTTTGAGAGGTTGAGATGAGGTGAGAATACATCCCAAATATTCTAGATCAAAGGACCTGAGAAATAGAGTTTTATGTGTGAGTAACAGTGAGAAGACCATTTTGAGTGTCTCATAAAATGTATGAAAGTAAGTGATGTGTAACAGGGTTGAAAAGTTAATTTAGGGTCAGGTTGTGAAGGGATTTGAATATCAAACAGGTGAGTTTTATATTTGAGACTACAGGTAATATGGAGCTCCTGGAATTGATTAAGCAGAGGATGGAAGGTTATTTAAAAATATTACTATTTTAAAAATTTCTTATTTAGTAGCTATATGGACACTTTGGTAGAGTGGAGACACTTGAGACCAGAAAACCAATTGGAGGCTATTGTAATGGTCCAGGTGATAGATAATATAAGACTTAACTATGGTGATGGTTGTATGGATGGAGAGGAGAGTACAGATGTGAGAGATGAAATAGAGATTCAGCAGTTAATTTGATATGTGGCTCAAGTGAGAGTAAAATGTCAAGAATATCACTGAGGTTACAAATTAAGGAACTAGAAAGGCTGGTAGAGCCCCAGTAGAAAATGGGAAATTTAAAAGGTGAGATCTTGTAGTTAAGAATGTATTCTGTTTTGGACATAAAGAATTTGAGGTGTCTGAGGGATACCTGCTTTGAAATGTCCATGGATAGTTGGTGATGTAGGACTGTTGCCTAAGAGACCAGGACCAGGTATAGAGATTTGGATCATGCGTATGGACTAATAAAAGATATAGTAGTTGTTATGATCACCAAATGTCAGTATAAAGAGAGAAGAGGAACCTGAACAAAGCCTTGCAGGATACCCAATTTTAGGGGGTGGTATATGGATGATGATCCAGCAAATGAAACTGAGAAGGAACAATAGAATGAGGATAGTTTTGGAGACATTGTAAACAGGATCTGAGCAGAGCTTAGCTAGAAAACTTTTAAAGGGTATCATAACTCATACTTCTATGATATGAATCCATGATAACCTCATATATATTAATCTAAACATTTATTAGTATACTAATTAATATAAATCAAAAGATTCACCTTTTAAATTACTCATTGAGATATGAAATATATGACTATGATCATAGGATACCCTGACCTTGGAAATCAGAATTTCAAGTTGTCCCAAAGCCATGGAGAGACCCTTAATAAGTAAGTAGATTTCAATGTGCTATCAATGATGACTAGAAGTGCTATACTATAATATATACGATTCAAAAATTGTCATACATAAGTCATATGTCAGTCATATGTCAAAGAAGAGGGGTGATTGATAGTGGTCTGAGTACTGTACTGGGGTTCATAAAATATTGAAAGCTAAAAACCCTCAAGTTTGTTGGGTGCTTTTCTATGCATAGTAGAGGACATAGAGAATAATTATTGCACAGGCCTAGAAGATATAACATGATTGTTATCTGCTTTGGTTCAGGAAGCACCTCTGGAGATGAGATCATGAATTCACGTAGATATTAAAGTAATATACGACTTTCTATAATTTGAGAAGTATTGTGGTAGAAAGTTTTCCCCAGGAAATCAGAAAACCTGGGTCTGAGTTCTATCTCTGTCATTTATTCTTTGGGTGACCTTGAGCAATCTACTGACCCTCATTTTGCTCATCTGTAAAGCGAACATGATCATAATAATTTCAATAGCTGTCTCACAGCTTGGTAGTTAGGAAAACACTTTGTGAAATTTCAGATAATTAATTAAATGATTTCATGTATATGTGAATATATTTGTATGAATATATATATGTGTGTGTATATGTATATGTGTTATATATATTGTATATATATATATTTCCATTTTAACCCCAACTTAATAAACTTTAGTGGCACCAAGTTACCTCTAGGCTCAACCATAAAATCTTTTTTTTGACATTTAAAACCCTTCACTACCTGATCTCCAATTCCCTTTTCAAGCTTAAAACACATTACTCACATTACTTACTTTCATACATTTTATAATCCACTCCAACTGGTGTTCTTACTGTTCTTCATCCATGACATTCCATTAATTTCTCAGGCATGGATATGTATGCTTATATACATGTTTCTGCACATATATATATATATATATATATATACATTGTGTTTCTGCACATATATGCATACATTATATAGAGATATAAAGTAGCTATCATATCTCTATATATCTATAGGTATTTTATATCTATATACAATCTACATTTATATCTATATATCCTCCATAAGGACCTTGTTATAATATGTGATGCCTAGGAGTTAGAGAGGGAAGTGTAAAAAATGTCTTCAGTCTTCTTCCCTGAGCATGTTCTCAGAATGCATAATCAGATTAGCTAATTGTCATCTTGAAAGGATGGGGTATGATTTAAGACTGGAAATAGCCCAATTAAGAGAGGGATGGGAGCATGGAAATTATGTCAGGACTGGAGATCAGTGAAAGGTTTACTATATGAAGCAATTACTACTACTACTACTACTACTACTAGTACTACTACTACTGAAATAAGAACAAATAATTTTTACTTAAATTATTTAATTCTCATAAACGCAATCTGGGATAAATAGACTAAGTAGAAATAGTCCTAATGAAACATTTCAATGGCTCCTCTGAATTTTGAGTATGAGATAAAAAGGCATGGGTAGCAAGGTGGCACACAGTGGATAGATAGAGTGTTGGGTCTAAAGTCAAGAAGACTCATTTTCTGATTTCAAATCTGACTCAGACAATTACCAGCTGTGTGACCCTGCTGAAACAACTATGGGCAGATTGTTGAAGTTCATGAACCTCTTCTCAGAATAATGTTTTTAAAAATCATAAAAGATGTAGGATTACAAAAGAAATAAAATATATTAAAATATATATATATATATATAACATAATTTTATATACTGCTGATTAAGACCTCCCTCCTTTTTAAGGCATTGTTCAGAGTACTACAATAAGAATAACTTTACATACAGTTTAAGTTCAACTAAATGTTATCTTCACAACAATTTTCTGAGGCAGGTGCAAATATCTCATCTCCATTGTTCACATGAGGAAATTGAGGATCAGAGAGATCATCACTTGTCCAGAGTTATAAGACATGTAGTTTTAAGATACAGGATCCTAGTTAAAAAATATGAACCCCAAGTTCAATGCTCTCTTCATTTTACCACAACAATACAAGACATGGAATTTTCCTGGCAAATGATAATGGAATGGTTTGTCATTTCCTTTTCCACTGGATTAAACTGAGATTAAACGACTTTTCCAGGGTCCAGATCCAGTGAGTGTCAGAAGTTACATATGAATTCGGGTCTTTCTGATTCCAGGACCAGACCTCTATCCACTCAGTTTTTTTTAACTGCATTCTATCTTATTGTATTGTCTACCAAGGTAATTATGATGATGATTATGATTTATTTATGTTTGTTTATTTTGGCTAAAAAAATCACATCTATGTACTTAGAGGGCCTTATGATACTATTAAGCATCTGGTTACCTATTTATGTCCTAAAGGAAAGGTAGTTAGAAAAGAAAGCAAAATAGTTCATATCCCTGAGCAAGTAGTTTTTTCTGTACCCTGACAAGTGTTTTGAAGTCAACTCTAATTTGGAGAATACTGTTTCAGTTTGGTTGACTTCTATTCTGTTATGCTGTATTTAACCTGTTGCTTTCCATGCTCACACCCTGTGAAAAGTCTTCTATTTCACCTTCCCCAGGTCTTTAAGATTTGAGACTATTCTTCTATAAGTCTTTCCTTACATATGAATTTGCTCTCTGCAGTCTGGCTTCTGATTTCATCATTCAACTGACATTTGTCTTTTCAAAGTTAGTGATGATTTCTACATTGCCAAATCAAATGCTTTTTATCGTTCCTCCTTTATCTCTCTACAGAAGGCTCAGCACTTCTCAGCCTCCTTTGCTGGATCTTCATCAAGGATATGCTTGCTAATGGTGAATTTTGTCCTAGGTCCTCTTCTCTTCTCCCTCTATCCTTTTTCACTTGGGGATCTTAACTCCTCTGGTTTTAATGATCATCTCTATACTGATGCAGGCATGCCATCCATTAGCATCCCTCTGCTGACTTCTTGTGTCACGTCTCCAATTGCCTATGAAGCACTTCAGACTGTATCTCCCATGGCATCTTAAATTCAACATGGACAATTATCATCTTTCTCCCAAATCATTCCTCTCTTTCCAGTTTCCCTGTTACTGTCAAGAGCACCAGCCTCCTGGTCATTCAGGATCTCAAACTGAGTGTAAACATTCACTGTCTCTCACTCCCCATTGACAAATTCTGTCAGTTTTCCCCCTCTGCAACATTTATCATATATGACTTTTCTGATGCTGCAACCACTGTAGTGCAGGCTCTCATCACCTCACACATGGATTATTGTAGCACTCTGGTGATCTGGTGGTTGATCTCTCTACCTCAAGCTTCTCTCCACCTAAGTCTATTCTTCATTCAGTTGGTAAATTGTTCTTTCTAAAGCTCAGGTCTGACACTCTCACACCTTCCTAACCCCACACCCACTTTCAATAAACTCTAATGATTCTTTAGAAAATGATAATGAGAAAGAGATGAGATTTATAATTATAAAAGTTGACAAACCCCTGATATCTTATTTTACTCTAGCCATATATTTCTGTGTTCATACATGTAAATCATTTGTTTCTTATGGTTTAAAATGGTACTCTGTGCTACCACATTGGTAGTAATAAACTAAGTAGTTTTATTTTTATTATTTTGGAAAACTCCAGTGGCTACATATCACATCTAAGATCCAATAGAAAATCTTCCATTTGGCTTTTAAAACTTTTCATAATCTGTTCCATCCCACACACTTTTCTGGGTTTCTTATATTTTATTCCCCACCCTTCTCCAGTGACATTGGCCTCCTTTCTTTTCCTCACATACAGCATACCATCTACAGATCTTGAGCATTCCCCTAACTATTCACCATACTTCCCTCCTTATCTCTTTCCCATGGTTTCCCTGAAGTCCCAACTAAAGTCCCCTCCCGGGTTACTATATTGTATCTTTGCAGTGTGCTCTTAGGAGTCTTTTGTGTCTTAAGCATTTATGTATGGAGGAAACAAATAGGCATCCTGTACAATATGTTGTATATTTTTTGATTTCCTCCTGGAGAGAACCTGAATATGAGCCAAATCCGAGTTTTAAGTGATTTTCTTTGGGAATATTGGGTAGGAAATATAAAACATAAGAATCCATCTGACCCCTTTTTTAGAGGAGAGACTGTTCTAGTACTGAACTTTAGCACTACATGTTAGCCTAGAACTAGGGCTCCTTTAGTAGAAGGGTAAGTACTCCTTTTCCCTGGACCCATCATCAGATTGTTGTTGGTTACCCTTGGCTTCTCAAGGCTTTCAGGGGCACTGATGAGTGCGGAAGCAAGATGCCATTTTTTACCTTTTTCTCCCAAATCTTCACTGGGAAATTTGTATCTTGTTAAATGGGTGAAAGATAAAGGAAAAAAATGAGGAATCTATCTCATCCCTTGTATAATGCTGCAAATGTATTGGCATGTTCTCATAGAGATGGGCTGTTAATGCTTTGACTGAACAGAAACATCATTCTGTCAGCTTCCCAGGGAATTGTAAATGCCTATTACCTCATTAGGGACTTCTTGGCCAAGCAGTAAACAAAGATGCCATCAAACTTGTCCTTTGCCCTTGTTTCTGGTGCCTTTACTAAGTCAGTCTTTAATCTTTAAAGAATGCTGAAATTTAAATAAACAGACTTTTCATTCAGGGTTTTTTGTTAAGTTAGGTCATTAAACATTTATTTAACACATCTACTGTGTGCTAATGGTTGTGCCAAATACTAAGGATAAAAAGAAAGGCACTAACAATAATGACACCATCAAAACTCAGTTCTTGTTCTCAGGGAGCTCACAGCTTAATGGGGAAGCCAACATGAAAACAACTATGTACCAAGAAAGTCTCAGCAGGATTAATTAGAGATAATCTGGGAGGAAAGGTACTAGAATTGAGGAGGAAGGGTGCAGAAAGATCTTTCAGGAGATAGAATTTTAGCTGTAAAGGAAATAAGGAAGAGATTGGAAAGGAGAGAATCCCATGCATGGGAACAGACATCTAGTGAGAATAATCAAATTTGGGAAATTCACTGTTGTGTATGAGGAACATCCTGGAGATCAGAGTTCATGGAGGGGAGAAAGTGGAAGAAGATTGTAAAGATAAGAAAAGATAAAAAAGGGTCAGAGTGGAGGGCTTTAAAAGCCTAATGGAAGATTTTGTTTTTTGATCCTAGAAGTATTAGGTAGTCATTGGTATTAATTGAATAGAAAGGAGTTTGATATGAATGAGAACTTTGCAGAGTAGGGGATGAATTGTAGAGGGGAGATAACATTTTTGTTCAGGATTTCATATACTGCAACATCTTACATCTATGGAAAGTAATACTTACAATTACTAAGGGTAATAATCTAGAATTGAGGTTTCAGAGATGAATAGGACTTTCCTAGGTAAACTAGTTCAGGGAAACTCCCTCTATTTCCAGTAAAATCTTTCTTAGATTGAACAGAAATCTGAGTTCTTATAATGTTAAACTGGTCCTTATTCTATCTTTGAAAGGAAAGAGAATAGCAATTGGATTTGTGGTTTCACTGTTATTGGGAATTCTTCTAGTGGCATCTTCTCTGCAATTTAGAATATTATATAGAGTTCCTTAGGGAGGGGGAGAAGGGAGGGAACTGAGAGTTTAAGTTAAGCTAACTGAGATCACAAAGTTAGGAGAAGGGAGGGAACTGAGAGTTTAAGTTAAGCTAACTGAGATCACAAAGTTAGTGTGTGTAAAAACCCAAGTCTTCCTTACTCCAAGGTCAGACTTCTATGTCACATTGCCCCTGAAGTAAGGCAATATAAATAGAATCTTTCTCAAATTTCTTCTGCAACTTAAGCATCCCTCATTTTTTTCAATGTTCTGTATATTTCATGGGTTTCCGTCCTCTTATCATTCTTGTTGCCCTCCTCTAGGTATGCTTCAGATTGTCATAACCATTCTTAAATGTGGCATCTAAAACTAAATGTTTGACTGATGAGGAGAGAGTATAAAGGGACTATTATCTCCCACTTTATTCACTAATGAATTCATCTTCACATTATATTCCTTCATTAAATCCTAATTGAGGAATGACTGGACAAGTTGTATTAGATGATTGAGGTATAGTGCTACTATGTTATGAGCAATTATAAGTTCAATGATCTTAGAACAAGATGTATAGACTTGTATGAAAAAAATGAAGAGTGAATTAAGCAGAACCAAGAGAACATTGTATATAGTAACAGCATTGTTTATGAAAAATTTTGAGTGATTATTTCATCCAAGAAGTTGACATGGGATTGTTAAAGGTTATGCCAAGCTCAACAGTGCCTTCAATTCTGCCAAGACTGAGCATGATGGACACAATGTGGGACTCTAGGTCTGAGGGTCAGTCTTATTAAGGTGAAAAGAGTTCCCCTGTTGCTCATTTCATGTTGAATTTTGCAGCCTCAGCAACTGTCAAAGACAATCTACTGAGTTACCAATGGGTTGTAACATTTATCAGTGGAGGGAATTTCAGCCACAGCAATGAAATAATAAATCCTAAATGTGCTGATTCTATGCTTTATTCTAATTCTCTCTTCTTTTATTGTGTCTTTCTAGGTTTTTTTTAAAATACTTATGTCCTTTTAATACATAGAATGACAAAGTGGATAGAGTGTTAGATCTGAAGTTATGAAGATCTGAGTTTAAACCTTGTTTCAGACCTTTACTGGCTGTGTGATTCTAGGTACGTCACAACCTCTTAGCCTTAGTTTTTTCATTTTTATATAGGTGATAATAGCACCTACATTATGGGGCTATTAGGGGATGAAATGGGATAATATATAAAAATGATTTTGTAAGCTAAAAATGCTTACATATCAATATTGTTATTATCTTCTCCATTTCAGCCAAACTGGCTTATTAACTGCTCCCTGAACTTCGTTTTTCATTTTCCCATTATGTATCTTTTATACAGTTTGGTTCTAATGTCTGGAATGTATGTGAACTCTATCTCTTAGCAACCTTAATTTTCTTCGGGGCTCATTTCAGGGGTCACTGATGGGAAGTCTTTCCTAATCTTCATCCTTGTTAGGACTCTTTCCTACCTCACAATACAAATGCACAGTGACCCTGCTTCAGGTTTAAGCTATTAGTGTAAAACCATACAAAGACTTTTGGTAAAACTTGCATTGTATCTGCTAATTTGTACACATGGAATGGTGCTTCCTCCTGCCCCCTCCCCCCAAATAGAATGTAAGTACCTTGAAGACATGCTTAAGTATGAGGACATCCATTCAACTATCAGCTAGGTGAAAGAGTAGCCATAGAATGCTGGACCTGGAGTCAAGAAGACCTCAGTTCAGATCTGATCCCAAATAATTATTAGTTCTCTGAACCCCTGTCATGTAACTTAACTTATAACTTCCTCAATTTAAAAAAAAAAAAGAGTATTACAAAGACCACCTCTTCCCAGGGTTGTTGTGGGAATCAATTGAGATAGTATTTGTCAAGCGCTAAGCAGAGTGCCTTATTCCCTCCTTATTTTGACTTTAGTCTGCAGTTCCTTGAGGTTCTCTTTCTTTATAGTACATAATAGATACTTGTTGAATTAAAGAAGTTGAAACCTAGAGAAACTCAGATACTTGGAAGACAGAAGTATAAGAAGTGAGGGAAGATTCAAATGAGCAGTGTTTAATTTTTTTTCCCAATTGGTCCTAAAGGGTTCTCTGAAGCATTTACAAGCACTTAAAAATGATGTCAAATAATGGAAAGAATAATATATTAAAAACAGGAGCCCTGACTTTGAACCCTTGCTCATCTACTTACTAGTAGGGTAACAAAGAGTCAGTCATTTTTGCCTGATTGAATTTCTGTTTCCTTATTTATAAAAATGGGGATCTTAATATTTTCACTGCCCCCTCACAGAGTTATCTCAACACAGGAACTCTGTAAACTCTAATGCATTGCATAAATAGTTTTATTTATATTTTTATAACATTGCATTATTATCATAGCATACATTTTATAGTTAGGGGCCAGTAGTTCCTTTAAAATACATTTCATCTTAACATCTCAATAGAAAGACAATGGCAGATAGTCAATCATCAAAAATCAATTTGAGGTCATGAGCTGAGGAAGGAAATGGTTCATTTAATTGATACCCAAGGAATGGTTTTCACAGCCTCAGGAAAACAGGCCAACTGAACTTCTTTTGAAAGTGTGGGGTGGGGAAAAGATTCAGAATTATTTGGATAAGCAGGAAGAGAATGTGGAAAAGGATTATAAAGAGCTGGTTAATTCAATCATTAAGGTTAGTGAGGGTAGGAACAGAGACATTACAGCTAAGTGAAATCATATTTTACAAACCATTACATTGTCCTTTATGTCTGACCTTTTTAAAAAGTAAAGAGCAACAAAGTCTACTTAGATGAGTTTTCTTGACTGTTGCCACCTGTCCCCTACCTTTTTTGGGGTGTGTGGGTTCTAAAGAGGACTAGAACCTCTGGTGTGAGGGTTGATGAGCTCTCTTCAGGCTTGTTCATCCACCTTTGATGTCTCATCTGTGGCTCCAAGAAGCTCCGACATGAGCAGCCTTCACACCCCGGAAACCTTGGGGTCAGATGAGTTAAACCAGGCTGTGAATGACCAATCATAATCCTATGGATGCCTTAGGGAGGTGTCAATCCCAAGCATGTGAAGACTTACCCCAGTGAAATGGGTGGATGAAAGCGATTTGTACCAACTGTGATGAAGACAGCTGAATCAGACCCAGTGGAGCTCTCAGAGCTCAGTCAAAACAGGTCAGACCCTAGGGTCATCTGCTACACCCCAGGCTGTCACCAATCTCCTTGGCTTTTGTCTTGTCACTGAACTTTTATAAGTCTGGAACTTAATGACTTTTTGTGTAACTCTACCTCACTTAAATCAAATGATTTCTTTCCTGATTAGAATGTAATCTCCTTGAGGGCAGGGACTCTTTTCTTTACCTTCAGCACTTAACTCACTGACTGAACTAGAATAAGTACTTAATACATTTTCCCTCTCTCCTTCATTCTTTCCTTCTTCCTTCATTATTTCATTTTCCTTCCTCCCTCTCCTTTCCTTCCTTCCTCCTTCTTCCTTCCTTCCTTCTCTTTTCTCCCTCCCCTCTTTCCTTCCTCCCTTCCTTCTTTCCTTCTTCCCTCCCTCCTTCTTTCCTTCCTTTCTTCTTCTTCCCTTTTCCCTTCTTTCCTCCTTCCCTCCTTTCCTTTTTTCTTCCTTCCTTTCTCTTCCCTTCCTAGCTTCCTTTCCTCCTTCCTTCCTTCCTTCCTTCCTTCCTTCCTTCCTTCCTTCCTTCCTTCCTTCCTTCCTTCTTTGTAATGGCAGGAGTTTTCTCTTATTTAAATAAGAGTGTTTACACAATATTCTGTTCAAAATACATGCAAAATGTTTGTTGAATGAATAAATAGACAATATGCAATTCCCACTCCAACCCCCTGAATTTATTATTTGACAGCACATAATTACTGACTTTTTGAAAAGAGGTGATTGACATTTCATGTGAGGCCTTGGCAACCACCTCATCCAAAGCTGACATCTCAGTTACCAAGACATTGGAGGTTGGAGGAGGAGGGAAATAGTGAGAAGGGGGAGGTTCCCCTTTCCTGGAGAGCTTTGACTTGAAAGAGCTTTGCTCATAATATCTGTCAAAGGATCAGGAGGCTGGGGGAGAGCTTTCAGCCAGCTGTGGCTTCTGTCAGGGTAATGCTACTTAAATAATCTGAATTCTGGAATTAGCAGCATCCCAGAATTTGTCAAGAGTCATATGGGATGCTCCTCTCGTGTGTGTGTGTGTGTGTGTGTGTGTGTGTGTGTGTGTGTGTGTGTTTGTGTGTTTGTGTGTGTGTGTGTATGTGTAACTCCTTAAGCACTTGAGTCACTGATTGTCACGGGGTACTCAAAAGCCATCTGGAAGCAAAGTTACCAGTCAAAGACTCAGGCAGGACTCCCATCAAGGGTTGCTCTCCTGCCTGCTCTGGGAGGTGATGAATTGTACAACAAGAGAAAGAGGTCAGCTAAAAATAAAAATAAAGGTCTTTAAACAGTCACTTCACAAGTTAGTGTTTTGGAAATGCAATGAAAGCCAAGCCCAAGTTTCCCCTGGGAGCTGGGATGGTTCTTGGCAAAATCATAATAACTGAAATTTATATAATGCTTTAAAGTTTACAAAATGATTTCTATAGGATATATCAGGTTAGCTTCAGAAAAACCCTGTGAGGAACTATGAGTGCTTTTAATCTTCATTTTATAGATGAGGAAACTTTCAGATTAGGTGACTTGCAATTGCAGTTAGTAAGTTTGATGAGGCAAAATTTGAACCCACATCAATCCAACTATGAGCCCAGATCTCTAGGCTCTAAATTATTTTTAGTCAATATAGTTTCCCTTTCAACACCCAAACCCAATTTTTAGATGTAGTTTCATCCATCCAGAAAAGCCCTGGACTTGGAATCAAGAGACCTACAAACTCCTAGCCCTTTTATTCACTAATTATACCAATCTGGTCAAATCATTTAATTCCTCTAGACTTCAGATTCCTCTTCATTATGATGAGGATAATATTTGTATTATCTCCTCAAAGAGTGTTGTATTAATGTGAGTTTAAGGAGATGGATCATGAACATTTGAAAAAAGGAGGCAGTTGGAGGACTAGACTTTTCCAGTTGCAAAATTCTCAAAACTCTCTTCTTCCTCCTTTCCTTCCCTTCCTTCCTCCCTCCTTTCCTTCCTCCTTCCCTTCCTCCCTCCTTCCCTTCCTCCCTCCCTTCCTTCTTTCCCTTCATTCCTTTCTCCCTCCCTCCTTTCCTTCCTTCCCTCCTTCTTTCCCCTTCCATTCCCCTTTTCTTTTTTCCTTTCTTCCTTCCTTCATTCCTTCCTTCTTCCAGCTCTTCCTTCTTTCCCTCCTTCCCCCTCATTCCTACCTTTTCTTTACTTCCTTTTTTCTCTTTTCCTATTTTCTTTCCTCTTCCTTTCTTCTTTCTTCCTACCTTCTGTCTTTCTGTCTTTCTTTCCTTCTTCCCTCTCTTTCTTCCTTTGATTGTCTTTCCTCTTCTGCCTTCTTCCTTTCTTCCTCCCCCCCACTTCTTTAAATTTATGCAAGAAGTAAAGCAATTGTAGCTCTGACCACAGACTAAAACACCGTAAAATCTAGCAGAGTAACAACCTGATTAATTAATAGCACTCCTCATCCCCTTGCCCACCACCCTGGCTTTAAAACAAGGCTGGCACAACAGTGCTCTTAGATCCACTTAGGAGCGTCCTTGATACTGCTGTAGCCGCAGTGTCTTCTATTCCTTGACTCTACCACTACCCCACCATTCTGTGACAATAAACAACTGAACTTAACTGACCACCTCCCTTTTAGAGAATGAGGAAGTATAGAAAAGGGAGCATATTCTGCCAGTTGCCATAACTCTGAGTTCCAGAACTGAGACACAAAGGGGATTGTCCGCACACCTTCTTATGCAGCAGGCCTGAAGGAAAGGAAACAGCTCCCAGTCACTTCTATCTTCTCATAAGTCACTTGGGGTAGGAATTGAGGCTGGTGAAAAGTGAATTCAACCACAGAAGAGGAGGAGGTTAATCCAGCTCTGAGGTCCACCCCTTTCACCAAAAGTGAGAGTCAAAACTCAATGAGGAGAGTTTATAAGGGGAAAAGATTGAAATTACAAGATATCAGGAATAATAAAATTCAGTTAGGCGTGGCTAGGTGGCACACTGGATAGAGAGCCCTGGCCCTGGAGTCAGGAGTACCTGCGTTCAAAATCAGCCTCAGACACTTAATAATTAGCTAGCCGTGTGGCCTTGGGCAAGCCACTTAACCCCATTGCCTTGCAAAAACCTAAAAAATAAAATAAGATAAAATAAAATTCAGTTAAAAACTTTGAACACAAATAGATAAATGAAAAAATGACTTTTAAAACATCTAAACCAGTCCAAACAAATTTTTAAACATATGATCAGATAAAGGAAAATGAATCATGACAATCAAGGCCTGAATCAAAGCCCTATGGATTCTCAACAGAAGAGGGGAAACAGCAGGATGTTCCTGAATGGTTCAGTAGAGAAATAAGAATCACCATAGCAGAATTTATGTCCTGTATGATGTAAATAATCAGAACAGAAAACATTTAATTCAAAGTCCCAAATTGAGACAGAGAGAGAGCGAGATACAGAGAGAGAGAGAGAGAGAGACACAGAGAGAGGCACAGAGACAGAGACAGAGACAGACAGAAACAGAGATAAAGATAGACACAAGAGGCAGAGAAATACAGAGACAGAGAAGGAGAGAGAGTGATGGAGGGAAAGACAGAGAGAAACAGAGAAATAATAGGGAGTACAAATAAGTGAGATGGAAGTACAATCTGAAACAATAAAAAACAATAATGTTAACAAAACATACGGACTCTATACAAATGAAACGTATTGGTCTCAAAGACAGTATGCCTAGAAACTAAGAGCTATAGATCTCACAGAACATGATGTAGTAAACAAACAAAAAACTAGAATACCATTATATAAGAAATAATAGAAGAAAACAGTTCAGAACATCTGAGGAAAAAAAGTAGTGTTAATTGAAAGAATTCATATATTGCTTCAAATAAACAAACAACAAACCCTAGGCTGCAAATTACAGATAAATTTAATAGCCTTTGAGACAAACAGCTAAATCTTTCCCTTCTTTGGATGTTGATATTGTTGTCCATAACAGGTGTCCTAGGATTGTCTTAGCCCTTTGAATTGCTGAAAGGAGTTATATTCATCAAGGTTGATCAACTCACAATGTTGTTAATGTGTACAATATTCTCTTGGGTCTGCTCTCTTTGCTCCGCATAAGTTCATGTATTTTGTTCCTTTCATTCCATTCTAGAGTCTGACCATTCACGGTTTCTTATAGTATAATAGTACTCCATAACATTCATATACCATAACTTGTTCAGCTATTCCCTGATTAGTAGACATCTTATTTTCCAGTTCTTTGCCACTACAAAAGGAGTTGCTATAAATATTTTTGAACATGTGGAATTTGTCCCCATCTTTTGTGATTTCTTCTGGATATAAGTCTAGTATTGCAATTGCTGGGTCAAAAGCTATGATCAGGGGCGGCTAGGTGATGCAGTGAACAGAGCAACTACCCTGGAGTCAGGAGTAGCTGAGTTCAAATCCAGCCTCAGACACTTAATAATTACCTAGCTGTGTGGCCTTGGGCAAGTCACTTAACCCCATTGTCTTGCCAAAAAAATGCATATAGGTTTTAGGCATAAAGAGCAGCACCATGGATAAATTAATAGACCAAGAAATACTCTAACTAGCAAGATTTATGGAAAGGGGATAAATTTATGACCAAACAAGAATTAGAGCACATTATAAACTGTAAAATGAATGATTTTGATAATATTAAATTAAAAAGGTTTTGTACTAATAAAATCAATGCTGCCAAACTTAGAAGGAAATCAAAAAAAAAAAACTGGGAAACAATCTTCACATCTAGGAGTTCTGATAAAGGTCTCATTTCTAAAATATATAGAGAATTGCATCAAGTTCAAAAGGTCACAAGTCATTCCCCAATTGATAAATGTGTCAAAGGATATGAACATCCAACCTTTCTGAAGAGCAATATGGAATTCTATCCAAAGAACATTAAAACTGATCATACCCTTTCACCCAGCAATTCCAATTCTAGACCTATATCCAGAAGAAATTATAGAAAAAGAGAAAAGTCCTACATGTTGCAGAATGGCTGGATTACTTCACACCTCCACCAATAGTGCATTAATGTCCCAATCTTCCCTTATTCTCTCCAACACTGACTGATCATTTCCCTTTTTATTGTCATTTTAGCTAATCTGATAGGTATGAAGTGATACCTCAGAGTTGTTTAATTTTCATTTCTCTAATCAATGATGATTTGCAGCATTTTTTCATATGACTATAGTTTTAATTTCTTCATTTAAAACATGCCTATTCATATCCTTTAACCATTTATCAATTGTGGAATGACTTGTAATCTTATAAATTTGATTTAATTCTCTAAATATTTTAGAAATGAGACCTTTATCAGAACACCTAGCTGTGAAGATTGTTTCCCTTCTGTTTTTCTTTTAATTTTGACTACATTGGTTTTATTACTGCAAAAACATTTAAATTTAATATAGTCAAAACCATCCATTTTGAAATCCATAATGTTCTTTATTTCTTGTTTGGTCATAAATCTCTCCCATTTCCATGGATCTGAGAGTGTATTTCTTGATCTCTCAATTAATCTATGGTATTGCTCTTTATGTCTAAATCCTATACCCTTTTCTTTTTTTTTATTTAAGGCAATGGGGTTAAGTGACTTGCCCAAGGTTACACAGCTAGGAAATTATTAAGTGTTTGAGGCTGGATTTGAACCAGGTCCTCATGACTCCAGGTGCTCTATCTACTTTGCCACCTAGCTGCCCTCCATACCCTTTTCAACTTTATTTTGGTATAAGGAATGAAATGTGAGTTTATGCCCAGTTTTTTTCCATATTATTTTCTAGTTTTCCCCTAAGCAATCTTTTATCAAATAGTGAATTCTAATCCCAGAAGCTAATGTCTTTGGATGTGTCAAACAATAGATCACTATAGTTGTTTACTACTGTCTCTTTTGTACCTATTCTAATCCACTAATCCATTACTCTTTTTTTTTTGTTTTTTGTTTTTAGTTTTTTTGCAAGGCAATGGAGTTAAGTGGCTTGCCCAAGGCCTCACAACTAGGTGATTATTATATATCTGAGGCTGGATTTGAACTCAGGCACTCCTGACTCCAGGGTTGGTGCTTTATCCACTGCCCCATCTAGCCACCCCAATTACTCTATTTCTTAATCAATACCAAGCAGTTTTGATGACTGCTGTTTTATATTATAGTTTAAGATATGGTACTGCTAAGCCATATTCCTTTGCATTTTTATCAATTCCCTTGATATTCTTGAACTTTGTTGCTCCAGATGAATTTTATTACTATTTTTCCAGTTCTGTAAAATAGTTTCTTGGTGATTTGATTGGTATGGCACTGAATAAGCAATTTAATTTGGGTAGAATTGGCATTTATATTATTAGTTTAGCCTAACCACGAAGAATTGATGTTTTCTCATTGTTTAGATCTGATTTTATTTTGTGAAAAGTATTTTGTTATTTTTTCATATAGTTTCTGGGTTTGTCTTGGAAGGTAGATTCCCAAGTATTTTATGAACAAAGAACAAATTCTGCAAGCACTCAGAGAAAGTTCTTTGGAAATAAAGGGAAATAAATTAATATGATACAAAAACTATTCTACATTCAACAGAAACCACTGAAGAGAATGACATAATGAGTTCTGAAGAACAAAAGAGACCAAATGCAAAAAAGTGACATATTCTATAAACTTGAATCTATTAATCAATGAAAAAAAGAAAAGGAATTGAATAATGGCAATAGAGACAAATATTTAATGTATTTTTACAAAAACAGAGAATTTTTGCTTTGCAAACACTCTAGCCATTATAAACTCAAGAAAAATAACTAAAGAAAGTGATAGATGATTGATAGATAGAGGAAGAAAGAAAGAAGAAAGAAAGAAAAAAAAAGAAAGAAAGAAAGAAAGAAAGAAAGGAAGAAAGAAAGAAAGAAAGAAAGAAAGAAAGAAAGAAAGAAAGAGAAAGAACGAAAGAAAGAGACAACTGTGGGGTAAGAAATAGCAATGGGAGAGTATATTTTCTCCAGAATCTCATCTTTCTACAACCAACCCTAAAATGCACACCTCTTTAGTATCTACAGCCACTTGGAGTACTCCCTCCCTCTAATTAGAGAGTATGCAGTATAAAAATCCTCCTAGATTCTCAGTTTAAAGAGGGGACCCAAGACAGCCACTTCATCAATTTTCCCCTTGGCTACAGGATTTCATCATGCCCAGACATCAAATACCCTCCCTTTCCCTTACTCCTCCTTTTCAGTTTCTCTTTATGTGTTGTGAGATCTTTGAAGGTTGTGACTGGGTGCTTTTGTTGTTGTTTTGTTTCATATTCTTTGTAACCTCTCTGGTACATAGAAAGTACTCAATAAATATTTATTTACTGGTTGACTGGCATAAAAGGGAAAACAGGAGCTAGACTATAGAAGGGAATGTGTGATATAGCCTAAAGAAGTAAATGGTAAACCATGAAAAGAAAATAACTTCTGTAATCTCATGGTAAAAAGAGGGGCTATAAGTTAATGGGTGGGTAGGCAAAGGGAGAGAAACAAAATGAAAGAAAAAGGGAAAATCTAAATTCAGTAGTGAGAGAGGGTACTGTAGCCTCTCTAATGCTTTCCAATCTTAAATCTTCAAATGCTTTTCAAACATCCTGAATTGAATGTTCAATAGCCATCTTTTATTCACCAAATTCAAAACTGAATTTTTTTGTCTGCCTTCTAAACTTCCACCCCCCCCCCCCAATTTCTCTGTTACTGAAGAGGGCAACACTATCCTCCAGTGATATATCCTTGATGCCATCCTTCACTACTTGCTGTTCCCTGTCCTAGACATCCAATCTGTTGCCAGGGCTTGTTGATTTACTCTTGCAGAATCTCTTGAAAGCTGCCATAACTTCAGAGAAAGTGGTGCCATAATCTGGTGCAGACCCTCATCATCTCACATCTGTCCTTCCCAATCAATCTTCCTTTTCTTGTCAGGAACATGATTTTCTTAAAGTTCAAGTCCCACGATATTAGCTCTGTCCCTTAATAAACTCCATTAGTTTCCTATCACCTCAAAAATAAAATGCAAAATCTTTTTTTTTTGGCATTCAAAACTTCACAAACTGGTTCTCCCCTACTTTTACAGACCTCTTTCACCCAACTCTTTGATCACTGATATCCTTGTTCCATGGAAAAGACAATCTGTTTCTCAACTCAAGGAATTTTTTTCTCTGACTTTGCTCCATGCCTAGAATATTCTCCTTCTTCATCTCTGCTTTCCTTGACTTCCTTTAAGTCTCAACTAAAATCAAGAACTAAAACCAAGAAACCAGTTCTAACCTCTTTTAATTCTACTATTTTCCCTCTTTTAATTATTTCTTGTTTTCCTTGTGTATAGCTTATTTGTTCATATTTGTTTGTTTGTTGTCTCCCCCTTTTATATTGCAAGCTTTTTGAGGTCAAAAACTGGGGTTTTTTTTGGTTTTTGGTTTTTTGCTTCTTCCTATCCCTGGAATTTATCATAATGCATAGAACTATCACACAGTGTGTACTTAAGAAATATTTATTGACTGGTGAATCTCAGAATCAGCAGAAAGAAAAGAGAATTAATGAACAGAGCAAATAATTATCCTTTATCTTTATCTTTGACCATTAAATTCTGCTACAAAGTATAATGCTCTAAAAGGTTGTTGATAAAAAGTACTCATATATCAACAAATATTTCTAGCACCTTTGTGCATATGTGGTAACAAGAATCTAGAAATGAAGTAGTCATCCATTAATTTGAGAATAGTTATATTGTGACACTTAAATGGAATGGCATATTATTGTACTGCAAAAACTTATGAATGCGATGATTACCGAGAAGCATGGAAAGAATGACATGAATTAATTCAATAAGGTAATCAGAGCCAAGAAAATAATACATGCAATGACTACTATACAATGACTACAAATGAAAAGAACAATAACAATAAAAAAATGAACACTGAGAAATTTCACAAAAGAAGAAGCATGGACCCGAAGAAAACATATGAGAAGACAGCTTCCTCTACTTCTTTGAGATCTAGAAAGCCCAAAGTGAGGAATATTACATACATTTTCAGACTTCCTCAGTGTATTATTGATTGCTGGTTTTTCTGTTTTTTTCTTGGTTTTTTAAAATTACATTTAAATTTAAGATATTATCTTAGATATTTATATATTTATAATATTCCTTGTTATAGTGGATGATCCTCTCTGGAAGGGAAGAAAGAAATGGAGAAATTTAGATGATGTAAAACAAATAAAATATTTTGACAACAAAATTTTCAAAAGTTGTGGTCACAAAAAGACAACATGGAATAATCAAAGACAGATCACAAAAAAACTAGGTTCGTTTCTTTTTTTGATAGCAGTACTAAGTTAGTGAGAGTCAACATGGCACAGTTTAAGAGGACTATGCTTGGAATTAAAGACAGGAAGTTCAAGTCCTGACTTTGACACATGCTAGCTCTGAGACCATTGGGGTCAATCTCTTGAATATTTCAGGTATCATAGGAAGAGGAATTTGACTTGTTTTATCAGGTTCTAAAAGGCAGATCCAGGAGCAATAGATAATAGGAGATTCATTGACCATCTAGCTGCATCTAATTTATATTTGCAACTAAAGATATGACAAATGAAATAAATATCTTTATATACTGGTTTACCTTAGTAGATAGTGAGTCCTACCTTTCCCTCCTAACCTCCACTCCTTCCACTCTCTCCCTACAATATATATCTTTTAAGAAAATACTTGAATGGTTAAACCAATATTATTGGAGTTCAGTTATTTCAGGGCTGTAAAAACTGCTGTGGATTGATAGGCAGATTCTCAAGACAGTGACCATACCAGAACATAGCTTAATGGTTATTTGCAAAGTCAAACTATCTCAGATTCAGCCCTTAGAGCTTGGTCAGACAACAAAAATACCAAGGTCATTCATTGCATCCCAGGCAATCATCAGTCTTCATAATTTTTGTCTTGCCATTGGTCGTTGATTACTCTGAAAGGAGATTTACAATTTTGTAACACTGCCTCACTTAAATCCGATGCATGCATGAGTCAAGACATGCCTTGTGATGTCTCTAGTCTTCTTTGAAAATGAAGGGTGAACCACAAAGAACTAAGAGAGAGCAATAAACTACTTCTCTGACATTCTGTCCCAATGGGACATTATGAGTAAGAATGACAGAGATACTCTCATATCAGGGCGATGTGCTAAAAACCAGATAAAGCAGAGTCCTAAAAGCTCATCTCAGTCTTATTTAAATCTACCATGAATCTACCATCAAAATGCCAATGAAATGTGGCATAGTAAAAATGATGTAGAACATAGAGTAAGGAGAAAAGTCTGATGAGGATGAATGCTGGTCTTTATAACATATCTTTCAGACTAGGCAAGTCATGCAAAACAATTAGATTCATTTTATGATGATATTATTGTATGCTTGTGTATATTTATATACTTTTCTAGACATAAATATATATATGTTGTTGTTCAGTTTTTCTTTTCAATAGAGTCTAATTGATCATGAACCCATTTGGATTTTCTTGGCAAAGATATTGGTTAACCATTTCCTTCTCCAGTTCATTTTGAAGATGAGAAAAACAAGGCAAATGGGGTTAAGCAGCTTGCTCAGGATCACCCAGAACTACAGGTTCAATGCTCTATTCACTGCATTATCTAACTGATATATATATATATATATATATATTTATTATATATATGTATATATACATATATATTATATACAATATATACATATCAATATCACATTTATTATATAACATATACAAGGACATATGTGCATATTTTTAAAAGTTATATGATATAATAAACATGATTATGCATTTGTATTTAATATATGTATACATATATAATATGCCTATATATATTTGTATATTTATAAATACACCCACAAAAATGGTACCCATACCAAAAAATAACTTGTTTTCAAAGTACACTAGAATTACCTACTTCTAAGAACCATTGCCTGCATGTGTTTTAAGGCTTAAAAGGCAATAATTCTGATCATTCTCACTGTCTCTTTGACAGCAAGATCAAGAATAATATTCACAGGTGTGTTAAAGACCACCCAGAGGTGGTCTTGAAAGCCATTTCTAAATTTGCAATGAGAACATTTATATTTTGTAAATCTTCAAATGCTACAAAGTAGGACTTGATTTATTTTTTTGTAGATTGTCTTGACTTAAGAAAGTGATAGAAAAGATATTAATAATGCATATTAAACTTGGGGTTTAATGTATTTTTTCTGGGAGCCAGTTGTTAAACATTTATTAGTACACCATCGATATTCTTTTATATGGTGAACTGCCATGTACATTAAGAGGAGAGAGGGGGAGGGTGTGATTTACAGGTATGTCTGACTTTACAAGTACATGAATTCCAGCAAACTTCGGTAGAAAATAAATCTTTTCTCATCCCTACCACTCAGACTCTTTACTGTATTTTCTTCAATATACTACTTTATCTGTGAAACCTTTCTTGACTATTAATGTTAAAGATCTTTCCCTTTTCCTTTTAATTACTCATCTGCATATATGTATATATATACATATATATATATGTGTATATATATATATATATATATATATATATATATATATATATATATATAATTTCTCCCCTTGGCACTAGTAGAATGTAAACTCTTAGAAACAGGTATTGGTTAGTTTTGAAATCTTCACATTTTCAGCATTTACTATATTGCATAGTGAAGTTGCTTAATAAATGTTTATGGAATGAATAAATTTATTTTTCCTTCTCAAAAAAGAAGCTTTCTTGAGTCTTTTTTTAAATTCTCTCTCTATAGGGTCAAAAGTTTGTAGGGGGATAAAGATAAGGGTCATCTTGCCTGTTGAAAGTTTTGCCAGTACTTAAGGTTGCAGGGCCAAAAAAGGGCAGCTGGGTGACTTGAAGTCTCAGATTCAGCATTATGACCCTGGGCAAATTACTTAATTTGTCTGCCTCAGTTTTGTCAACTGTAAAACGAGAATAATAACAATCACTGCCTCTCATGGTTGCTGTAAAGAGAGAGTGAGACAATCATTACAAAGCATTTTGCAAAACTAAGGGCTACATACAGGTTGGTTATTTTTATTCTACACTGACTCGAACTGTATGACAAAGGGCTAGTTCCTTCTCTTTCTGGTCCGTATTTTCCCCATTTGTAAAATGGGGGGATGATATTTTGAATTATTTTACCTTTTGGGGTTGTGGTGAGGAATTTGCTTTGACTACAAATGTAATTACTATTAGCTATTTAACCAACATCTGTGCTTACTGAGGCTTCATTTCCCACACCTTGTAGCCCATTCACCATTCTGTATCTCCCTCCTACCCTTGTCTTTGGCCATCTCTATCCTTGCTTGTACTCTCTCTTAAGTACTTACTCAATTGTGCCTGACTGATCATGAGTCCATGCTTTATTTTTTCTAGTTATGCTATTAGCAGTATTTAAGAGACTTGGAGGATTGAAGAAGAAAATGGAAAAACACTCTACCATCTTTGTCAAGAAAATCCTATGGAAAGTATTGCCTTATTATGGTCCATAGGGTCATGAAAAGTCATACATGACTGAATGACAGAACAACAACAATGAAGAGACCTGAGCTGTGATAAAACATTTTATATGGAGATGACATTTCACATCATATTGTTCAGATGAAAGAGGATTGATGAAGGTTAGAAGATGTAGGTTCAAATCTTACTTTTGATAGTTTCTACCTAGATGACCTTGGCAACTTCAGTTTCAGTTTTCTTTTCTGTAAAAGGAAGAACTGCTGAGACCTCTTCTAGCTTTGGATAATGATCCTGTAAAACCGGCTGGAAAATCACCAAAAAATTAGATTACAGGTTTTATATATGTATAATGTATATAATTTATATATGTATAAATAGACTTCAGTTGAGAAATACAATATACTCCCCTCCTTGAAATAGTTTTGAAATTATTTTTTGTCTGTACTGAGTAGTTATCAATGTTCAAACATTTTGATTCACTTCAGTAGAATATAGGCTCACTGAGGGTAGGAATTATCTCAATTTTGTATTTGTGTACCCTGCACAGAAACTGACTCATAGCAAGTATTTAATAACTAATGGTTGAATAGATAACTGGATAAGGGATAAGGGTTATCACAATATTAGAATATGTATATACATACACACACATACACAAACACACACACACACACACACACACACACATATATATATTATATATGTCATACCTATAATCTATAGTTAAGAGAGCGGGGGGGGGGAATAATATCTTATTTTTTTAGTCCATAAAGCACTTTACTTGCAACTACCTTCTGAAGTACATTAAGCAAGGATTATTAGCCTCATATATAATAAAGAAACTGAGATCAGTAAGGTAGTGATTTTCCAAGGCTACAGAGTTAGTGTCAGGCAAAACTTGAATCAGTTTTTCTGTTCTGAACTGATAGTTCAAATTATAATGTCATAATAGAGGCTTACTGCTGTACAGTACAATACCTCATTTAACAGATAAGGAAACTGAGGCCAAGAATAATTAAATGACTTAACCCAAAGTTCCAGTGAGAAGTCTTGGACTTAGGTATCCTGATCAGAAGTTCAAAGAGAAGGATAATTAAGGGAATCAAATCAACTTTTCCCTTAAACATAAAGATAAGAGCATTGTGACCTGGTTTAAAAACTCACAGACCTTGGGAAAATCACTTATCCTCTCTAATTCTCAGTTTCAACATCTATAAAAAGAGGGGGTAGACGAGATGACCTTTGATATGCCTCCTAGCTCTAAAACTATGGCGCAATGATCTTATGCCCAAGATGTCTCTGAAATTAAAGTCTTTGTTATTTGAATGGGAGTGAAGTCTCAAATGCCAGACTGTGAAGAGAAATGGAAATTGGCAAGAGTTTATAGCCTTTCATGGATAGATGGATTGGCATTAATTGTACTGGGCAGGAAAAGTAAATGATTAAAAAAACAAAATGGAAGAAGCAATCAGTGTCTTGGCAGAGGTTTGGAGCAGGGAAGGGGATCCTGGAATGGCAGAATCAGATTAAGTGCTGAAAAAAAACCTTGACGATGATCAAGCCAAATTCCTTCATTGAAAAGATGAGAAAATTAAGATTGAGAGAGTAAAGTAAGTGATTGCTCAATACCTTATGGCTATTAAATGCCTGGGAAAAGATTCAAACAATGGTCCCTCTTGCTCCAGATACAATTTAATCCATTCAGTCCACTACACCATGCTCATTGCTTTGAAAGCAGAATCTGACAACAAACCTGGTAAGAGGGTAGGTGGGTTCAATTCAACAACATAGCACATTGAAAGAAGTATGGAACCACAGGGAAAGCAGATGGATTATTGAATCCTGGATCTAGGCATGTGCTCCCTCAGCCTAATGATGATGATAATCTTTCATGTCTTTGGGTAGCAATGAAGCAACAACATCAACAATAGCAGCATCACTTGGTAGCCAACTTTCTGCTAATAAGCTCTTCTAAATGAGCCAGTCTGGTCATCAGATAAGAGTCCATCACCACATTTGTGCTCAAATCTAATAATTGTTTAGGACCTTCAGGATACTTAATTCTTCTGGCCTATTTTTGAAGAATTCAAGTTGCTATCAGAAGACAATTGATGAATTCCTTATTGGGGGGATAATAATCACTCACACTGAAACAAGTTAAAACTCTTCACAACAACCCTTTCAAGTAGGTAGGACAAAAATTTATTTTCATTTTTCAGATGCAGAAACCAAGGGTTTTCTAAGGTCACATAGTATGGCAGTGTGGAGGGCATTCCTCTTGCCCTATTTATCAGTATTACTCTATTGGCTCACATTGTGTCTGCAGTCAGAAAACCTGAGTAGATCTGTCAGTAATTAGCTGTATTATCTTAGGCAAATCATTTCTCCTCTATAAATCTTTATTTCTTCATCTGCAAAATAGGGCTAATAATCATCAGAGATAAGACTAGATACGATTGATGCTAGAGTTCATTTAATCCCACCTTTCACTTTTAAGGCTAATAAAAGAGACCCACAGAGCAGAAGGGACTTGAGCAAAGTCACACATTAGTAAAGTTGTCAGGTCTTTGACTTTTGATCTTATGTTCATTCCCCTAGCACAGCTGCTCTGCCCATTCTACAGGGGACACTGAAATTAAAATGAGAAAATATACAGAGAGTCCTACCTAGCTATAAAGAAATATATAAGAAGCAGCAGTTGCAGCAACAAAATTGTTGTAGAGTCCCAAATATAAGCATTGGCCTTGAAGAGAGAGAGTTTCATTTATCATGACAACTGGCTCCCTCCACTGCCTGCTTGGCATGTGAAACAGAGAGTCTTCCTTGTGACGACACACTATTCAGTGAAAACAGGTGGACTGGATGCTGGTGACAGAACAGAATCATGGTGAGGCCACCTCAGCAGGGCTTCCTGACTCTCCCACTGCCAACAGAATCCTTGCAGTCAGGTATGCTGCAGGTGTGAGAAGCCTTCAGAGACAAGGTGTCTGAGGCATGAAGGGAGATGGGCTGAATCTGACAGCTCTGCTTCTAACGATGAAGCCTCATAACTACTTAGTGAACTGTTTCCAGTTTCCAAGTTTCATTTTCTGGAAAAAGGCAAGAGAAAGTACTTACTGTATTGATCAAACCCTCCTATTCTTATAATTTTATGGTCTTGTTAAAAGTGGTTAATATGTATTTTTTGGCATCATCATTCAGGTTTTCAGTCCCATGGAGTGTCTTTTTGTTTCCCATGAAATAGGACAATTTTATTCTTTTGAATCCAAAATGTGCTTATATTTGCTCAATAGCTTCAAAAAGCTAAATGACTCTCTTCAAAAAAGGCTTTCCTTTGGCATCTATAATCATAAAAAACAACAACAATAACCCAAAGCCATTTATAATATCTTTGAGAAAGAAGACAGACAAGCATTTTTAGTCTTCATACTATAATAACTCATTTCAATAGAGCTTTAAGGTTTACTAAATGTTTTTTTCACAATAATCATGGACAAATATAACTGAGGTTTAGCAGAGTTAAATGACTTCCCCTAGTCACACAGCTAGTAAATGTTAGAGTTGGAATTTGAATATAGGTTCTGGACCCAGGTCTTTTTTCCTACTATAGTACTTCTGAGAGGGGGAGAAGGAGGGGGGGGAGGAAAGAAAGGAGAGAGAGAAGGGATGAATGGAGGAAAGAAAGGAGAAAAGGATAGAGGGAGAATGAAAGAGAAGTCGGGAAAAGGAAAGAAAAGAGGGAGGGTGGGATAAAGGGAAGAAGGAAGGAAAAAAGAGGGAGGAAGAAGGAAAGAAAGAAGTCAGAAAAAAGAAGGAAAGAACTTCATAAGGAAGTAGGGATGGAGGAAGGGAAGAGAGAAGGAGGAAGGAAAGAAAGAAGAAGGGAGGAAAGAAATAGGGAAGGAAGGAAGGATTGGAAAAAAGAAAAGATGGGAGGAAGTGAAGAAAGAAAAGGAGGATGAAAAGAAGGGAAAGAGTATGACTGTCATGCAATGTTTTAAATGGACTTCCCTCTCAGCTGAGAGTCATCTTCAAAGCTGATTCTTATTTCGTCTATACCTTTATCTAATTTGCGGATAAAATATATTAACCTGCATAGGACCAAGCACAGATTCTCAGGGTACTTCATGGGATACTTCTATACTGGCATTAAATGTTTAATGATTAATTTTGAGTTCAGTCATTCAACCAGTTTTGAATCTAATTGTATTACCATCTAGTTCTAATCTCTTTATCTCTTCACAATAATAACATGAAGCACTTTATCAAATTATTTACTAAACATTAAGGTAAACAATGTTGATAGCATGCCTTTCCCTTCCTCAGTATCAGTACACATCTTAAAAAAAATCCTCATCTCAGTCCTGTCCAATTAAATTCATCAAGAATTTCTGAAGTACATATATCCAATACTGTCCAAGGTGCTAGTGATACAAAGACATAGTCCCTTCCCTAAGGAGATAAGTAAAGAGACAATATGCAAAATAATTATTAGTTGCTTTGGGGAGATTGCTAACATCTGAGGACATCAAGTGACATTCCTCCTTGGAGGTGACTCTTGAACAGAACTTTGAAGGGGAGCTGGCAGGTCTAAGAGACAGTTAAGGAGCAAATCACCTACTTCTAGGTACCTGATAATTTGCGTGATCAAAAATATGTTTGGCAGGGAAGCTAGGTGTTGGAATGATAGAGCATCAGCCCTGGAGTCAGGAGGACCTGAGTTCAAATCTGGTCTCAGGCACATAATAATTACCTAGCTGTATGACCTTGGGCAAGTCACTCAACCCCACTACCTTGTAAAAAAACTAGTTATTGGTGTTGGTGAAAGAAATCAGGAAACTAGAAGATAAAAAAAAACGTTTTTAAGTAAACATGTGTTTATTATGAGACATATACTTGTTAGGGTATTGATGAGACATCTAGGTAGATAAGGTTCTTGTAGGCAATTAGAAATATAAACCCAAAGCTTAGGAAAGATAGAATGAAGAACCCCATGCAGATTATTTTTAGTCCTTTGGGCCATTTTAATTATGGTGCAGACCACTTTGGGCCCCTTGGGTTCCACTCCTGCCTCATTAGTGCTTTTTAGTTTATTCCATACTTAATTCCCTTGCTGCATACTTTGCAAAGCTTTTATTTGATAAGTCCAGTGGACATTGCTCTTTTCCTTTTTAATTTTTCTTATATTGGCAGGGATAGCTAACAGGAGTGACAGAATCAGGATCCCAAAGGATCCCAATAGATAGACTATTGGACCAAATCAAGATGAATATAATGGTATTAGAAATATTAATTATACTTGGGTTCAAAAAATAAATTCATAAAAGGAGATGTAGATAGATAATAGCATATGACTAAAAATATCTGAGGGTTCTTTCTTCTTAGTGTCTCTCACATTCAGTCTTTCATTTACATTTTGATTACCAGCATTGTTCATACCTATATTCCATAATACCTAGTCTATTGAAAGAAATTCCTCACCAGTCTCTGTCTCCAGTTTCTCTCCCTTCTATTTATTGCTTTAGGATTAATTTTCCTAAAACACCCTTATAGTAATTCTACTTCCCTGTTTACAAGTCTTGATATCTTTTCATTGTGTAATAAATAAAGTGCAAACTCACTCACCTGGCATTTAAAAGCCTTTAGGATCAAGCATGAATCTACTATTCAATGTTAGTTTTCACCTTCTACTGACAAGGAACTCACTATAAGAAACTCTGGGCTCTGATTCCAGAGATGAAACCAATATCTTGCAAATATTGGAGGCATTTGTCATGATCTCTTCTCTCTCTTTCTCTGTCCCCTTATGCCTTTCCCTGCCTCTCTTTGTTTCTATATCTCTCTGTTTGTTTCTATCTCTGTACTTTAGTCTCTTTATCTGACTCTGTTTCTCTACTTCTTTCTCTTTTTTAATGTTATTTTACTTTTTTCAATGCAAAGATATTTTTCAGGGGCAGCCAGGTGGCGCAGTGGATAGAGCACTGGCCCTGCAGTCAGGAGTACCTGAGTTCAAATGTGACCTCAGACACTTAATAATTGCCTAGCTGTGTGGCCTTGGGCAAGTCACTTTACCCAACTGCCATAAATTAAAACAAAAAAAGATATTTTTCTACATTCATCATTTTTATGACCTTTTGAGTTCCACATTTTTGTACACCCTTTTTTTTTCTTTCTGCCCTCCCCATGATAGGGAGTAATCTGATATGGGTTGTACATATTCATCATGTTATGAAAGAAGAATCAGAACTAAAGGGAAAAAAAAGCTCAACATGTGTCTCTTGTCTCTCTATAACAGCAGACATAGTTGAGGAAAAGTACTCTATGGACCATCTACTCCACAAAAGTAATGGGTTTGGTGTCAGAAAAACTCATTATGAGTCTTTTTAGATTTACTACTTACATGGTGTATGCCCTTGGACTAGTAAAACATCTTAGGTCTTAAGATCCCACTTTTCATCAAGCTAATATGAGGGAGTTTTCAAATCCAGCCTCTGATATTTACTAGTCCTGTGACCTTGGGCAAGTCACTTAATCCTGATGCCTCACATCCATGACTATCTCCAGTCATCCTCATTCATATCTGATCACTGGACCCAGATGATTCTGGAGGAGAGAGTGAAGTTGGTGACTTAATACAGCACCCCCCCCCCCCCACTCAAATCCAATTCATGTGCTTGTCATGGCATCACCTTCCTGATGTCATGGTCTTCTTCAAGAGTGGAGGACAAATACCATGAAGGAGCTGAACTAGATAATCTCTAATTTGCCTTCCAGTGATAAAATCCTTTGAGCTGATTAAAACAGTGTATTATTTGAAGAAAGCTTTACACATTTGGACCTAGAGAATGAGACTGTTAAATGTATTTGGCTTTTGACCCTAGAGCTTGCAAAGTTGACTGTCACAATGTCTATGATGCACACTCCCCCCACCAATGCAAATACTCCTGAGCTTCTGTGACATATTTTCCTTCTAGAAGTTCAGTGCCTCTGCTTTAATAGGCATGAAAATCACCATTTGTCTGTCTCAAGGTACCTATGTGCTTTCTTCTCTGGCAGTCAGACAACAGCCAGGATTCTAAATATAGCCAAAAAGGGAAATGCTATAAAAGAAGCATTAAAAATAGAAAGGGAAGCACTGGTGTGAATAATGTATGGGAGAAAATCCTGCTAGCAACCAACCCAAAGCTCAAAAGCCCTTGATGGGTTGCATAGGGTTCTTACTAATGGGCTAACAAATAATAAGGCACATGTGTTGAACAAGGAACAATGAAAGGGAGCAGATCAACTAATTACCATCTGCCATTGTGAATTATAATGGGGAAAGTAAAACATAAAATCAAGCAAAATGATTTGACCTAAGTGCTGAGAAGTTAATCCCATTGAACCTTAAAATGTCAGGATAGAAAGGGACATTACAATATAGAATTTAAAACAAAGATTGCAATATCTTGAAGAAACCTTGGCATATGAAATGTTAGTACAAAAATGTCAGAGCTGGAAGACATTTTGGAATATAGGATGTTAGAACAAAGATTGTTAGAGCTGAAAGGGACCTTAGAATATCAAATGTTAGAACAAGGACTATTAGCACTGGAAAAAAACTTGGCACTTAGAAGGTCAGAGCTGGAAGTCACCTCTCTATCATGGCTGTCCTTTTATTCTGAGTCTGTTTCCTTTTCTGTCAAATAAGTATACTAATCCTTGCCCTATCTATATCAAAACATTTCTAGGACTATCAACTGACAATGAAAATAAAAATGTTTTATAAATACTACAATGCTATTTGAATGTTAAGTAATATATCAATTTACTTAGTACAATGACCTTATTTTATAGATGTGAGAACTGAGGTCCAGATTAATATAGTTTACCAATGGCAGTGCCAAGACTGGAACCTATGTTTCCTGACTAGGATGATTATTAGGAATTCTGGTATCTGTGGCAAATTTATTTCTGGAAAAGAGTATGTTTTCTTCTACTCATCATTAAGGTAGTCTGAAGGTAAAGGAACAGAAGTAATGAGAGGCAGGTAGGCTGAAAAACTGGAAGGTCAGGGAGTTGAAAAGGAGGCAGGGATTAGAAAAGAGGATTGTACTTAATTTAGGATGAATGACATGTAGATGCAAAAATGACAACAATAAAAATTTTAGCAGGATGAAGTGAAATGTAAAGGAAGTGAGTTTTAAAGACAGATAAAGGGTCTGAAGGTAGCATTAGGAAGTAAGGAATCTGCCAGCTCATCCTCCTGGCTCTCTGTGTTAGGAAATGTGAGAGGAACATCCAGACTTTGAGAGGGTGCCAAGAGATGTGGTGTCTTCAGGATGAAGCTATATTTCAGTGAGCACCTGAAATTGGAAGCAGTGCAAGAAGAAGAAATATAGGAAGAAGGAGGAAATTGGATAACAGTTCAGGAATTTTCAAAGGGTACAGTGGAAAGAGAAAGAGCCAAGGACTTGAGAGAACCAGGTCGGGGATTATTATGAAGATGGGCAGAGTTTGGAATTCATCTTATGCTGATTTTGCCATCAATTTCAGGTGTCCTATCCCAAGTTCAGGCAGCACATCTGGGACAGTACCTCCAAGTTTTGGCTGGAGGGACTTATATAATCATAGAACCTTGAGAGACTAGATTTAAGGGGTATGGGGTGGGGAGGAGCGTGATCATGAAAATGTCTCCAATATAGATGTCTAGGCAAAATCCCAGCTGCCCTATTCTAGTACAGATTTCTTATGCTGCAGATTTCTTATGTTTGAAAGCCCCAGGCACAGATATAGGAAAAAGCTCCATCAGAGAACTCTTTACCAGCTCTGGATTCTCGTGGTATCTCTGCCCTTCACTGTGCAGCCTTGATCTGAGGTGAGCCTTAAAATAATTATTTCCTAACTAAGAATGCTTCTAAGACCTCAGTCATTTTTAATGATATACTCCCTGGTGTGCCTAATGTCAGTCAACAGTTTTTCCTCCATCAAACTCTTTCCTTCCTGAAGGTGCAAATTTAACTAATGCTTCAGACCTCAAAGAAATGAAAAACAAATTGTTTAAAACAATCTGCATGCCCTTGGAGAGTACCACCTTTGCAATTGAAGAATCTAATTCAAATATCAGCTGTTTCTCAAATGAAAATCCCTTTCTAAATTGATAGACATAAGAGGCAGGATGAACTGGGTTCCAGTGTTGTTTCATATGTGACCTATTCGTATTAATCTATTTCCTCAACTTCTTCATTGGTAAAATGGGGAAAATAATAATCTCTGCCTCCAAGTACTGTTGTGAGAATCAAATTAATAATACTTGTTCAATGCTTAGGGAGATGTCTGACACAGTGGGTGCTTAATAAATACTGTTCCTTCTTCTAGACTGAGGAACTTAGAGTCAGGTTGAATTGGATTCAAATTTTGTCTTACAGACTTCCAACTGTAAGACTCTCTTAGTTTACAACTCAATCTCAGCTTCCTTATCTATAAATGAGAGTCACAATAGCTCCTACCTCACAGGCTTGTTGTAAGGATCAAATGAGATAATGTTTGTGAAACACTCTAAAAAAGTAAGAAATTTGAGTAACTATTAGCTTCATGAGTAATTTTTCCATAGCAATTTAGTATCAAAAGCTGCAAGAATTTTGATGTTAGATTGGCCATAAGAATAATCTGAACTAATGTAAGACTTCAGGATGAATCATAATAAATGTGAATCACAGTACTGGGATTGGAATTTAGAGGTTATTCAGGACAATGCCTTCATTTTGCATATGAGGATATTGTGACCTAAATAAGTAAAGTGATTTGTGTGACCTTGGGGATTTCTTAGGGCTCAGCATGAGAATTACAGAATATCAATAAGTAAGCATAGGCATGCTTGTCAGATTTGAAGATGCCAATAAATATGGAAGAAATAGTTTATTCACCCAGGATAATAAAACTCAGATCCCAAAAGACTCAGCAGCTTCTAACAATGTGCTGAATTCAAGAAGATGAAATTTCATTGAGATAAATGTGGTTCAAGGATATGAACCAATAATTTTCAAAATAAATTAAAAATTATTAACAAATCACATGTTAAAGCTGTCCCAAATAACTACTAACAAGATAAATGAAAATTAAAACAACCTGGAAGTTTCATCTTATATCCAGCACATTTAAAAAAGTGAAATTCTGTGATTCTGGTGACAAAAGAGAATTAGTGCTAGAGTGACAACAGAAAGTCAGGAACTGTGAATTGGACCATAGTTCTGGAAAACAATTAGGGTTTACTTCATCCAAGTCACTACAAAGTTCATGATCTTTGACACAAATATTTTCATCCTACTGCTAGACATATGTCCCACAGAGGTAAGGATTAAAAAGTTTCCTTACAAGCAAAAATATTCTTAGCAAAAAGCAAACAAAGAAAACCCTGGAAACAATGAATATATGTACCTACTGGGAAATAGTTGAATAAATTATGGCATACTCTGCCTGTTAGCAGAGTATTGAGGTGGCAGAGTGGATAGAGAACTGGGCCAGGAATCAGGAAGATCTGAATTCAAAACTGTCCTCAGACACTTCCTAGCTGTAGGATCCTGGATAAATCACTTAATCTGATTGCCTCAGTTTCCTAATTTGTAAAATGAGCTGAAGAAAGAGTTGAACAACTCCAGTAGCTTTGCCAGTGTTGAGTTCCTTTCTGGACTCACATCCTTCCCCAGGTGAGCATTGAAGGGGGTGGGAGACAAGGAAGACAAGTTCTCCCTTTGTATACTAAGGTCTCCATTTATTTGGAGTCCTTGAATATCCTTCCCCAGTCTCTAATCCACTCACACTCCAGTGGCACATAGTAAAACAACATTCTGGTGCTCAAGGACACCAGGTGATGAAGATTTACAGTATTCCTACACACAACAGTCTCTAACATGCCAGGAAAACCATGAAAGGTGGCAAAGAATTGGAAATTGAAGGAATACCCATTATTTGGGGAATGACTGAACAAATTTTGGTGTATTAATATAATGGAATATTATTGCTCTAAAAGAAATAATGAGCAGACAGATTTCAGAAAAAACCTGGAAAATTTACATGAACTGATGCTGAGTGAAGTGAGAAGAACCAGGAGAATATTGAATAATTAGCAACAAAATTGTGGATGATCAACTATGAAAGACTTAGCTCTTCTCAGAAATACAGTGATCAAATTCAATTCTAACAGACCTGCAATGGAAACTACTCTCCATCCAGAAAAAGAACTATGGGTTCTGAATTCAGATCAAAGCATATTATTTTGACCTTTGAAAGAAAATATTTTTTTTTGCTTTTTCCTTCTCATGGTTTTCCCCTTTTTGTTCTGATTCTTCTTTCACAGAATGACTAATATGGAAATATATGTAAACTAATTGTACACCAGATTATTTGCTATCATAGAGTGTGGGGGGTTAAGGGTGGAAGGGAGAAAACTTTTCAAAAATAAATGTTGAAAATTATCTTTATATATAATTGGAAAAATAAATAATAAAAAGAAAGAAAATAATTACTTGACAATTAGATTTGAGCAAGAAGAAGCTAATGATTCTTTGAGACTTTAAGAAACAATAAAATAAAACTAAAAGAGTTGAAAAACAGGAGAAAATATGAAATATCTCATTGGAAAAATACATAATTATTGAAAAATAAAATATTAAATTAAAATAAAAAAGAAAAACCACAAAAATGGGCATGAAACATGACTGAAAAACGACCTGACAGCATGTGCTTCTTAGCCTGGTTTCTAGAAACCTCAAAGAAAGCTCTGACAAGATCTGCTCTTAATTTTTTTTAGGAGGGGTTAGGCATTGTTTTTTTGAGATATAGCAGCTCCTCTACTTCAAAGATCTGACCTCTGGGAAGACCTTTGAGTCACCTGCCTTCATCTGTTCTGTTTTCCTCAAGAATTCTTACTGGCCTAATTTATGAATTAGCATGTTCCCAGTCCCTCCTATTTTCTCCATTCCAGTAATAATACTGTACCCAACTGTAGGGAAAAAAAAAAAAACTCTCTTCCTCAAACACTGTTCATTTTCATTCACTTCAGTCCTATCCAAGTTTCTCAATGCCTTACCACAGATATTTCCTTCCATCCTTTTTACTCTAAGCTGGAGTACCTGATCTATAATTAACAAATATCTTTTAATTTTATGCCTCTTCCCTCCCTTGTTCCTTCTATCTTCTGGGACCCATTGAATCTTGACTTTCCTTGGATAGTTCTACATTCCTGGCCATCCTTTCTAGTATTGATTGCACTTTTCTCAATCTCTGTCTCATACTTTATTCTTCTCTAGCAATGGTAACCTACTTTGCTAGATGCTTCTTCACTTTTCTTTATGACTTCAAAATATATTTTACCCACATTTGAGATGATTTGTTCATCCCCCACAGCCACCTTAAACTCTTAGTTTCTCTGACTTTCTTCGAGATTTAGCTTAAATTCTACTTGCAGCAGGAAACTATTCCTGGTTCTTTGAGCTGTTAAGATCTTCTACTCTCAGATTGCCTTTCATTTTGCATATTCCTAGTTATTTACATGTTGCCATCTCCCTTAGTCAGTCAGTTACTAGATGCACTTATCTATTTAAAAAAAGGCACTGACAGTCTCTGGTCTCAAGTTGCTCGCAGTCTAGATTAGGGACTAATTTTTGCCTTTTTTATATATCCCCAGCATTTAGAATTGGACCTTACTTAGCATAGTAAATGTTTGTTGATTGACTCATTGTGAGATCTTGAGAACTATAAGGAAGTCTTGTTCCTTTTTTTCTGTCTGAACATTCTCTGTGATATTGTTAAGCACATTTGGTCAATATGTATCTTCCTTGTTATGCTTTCTTTGCAATTCATTCATCAAAGGGTCATCAAAAGTTGTCACTCCTATAGCATATAAGGGATCTTGTGTGATTTTCTGACAGATGTGAAAGAGAAACCTAATTGGAAAAGAATTTTAAAGCAGTGTTTTCTGTCCTGAAATATTTTTTTAAATTTAGTCAGATAATTAGTACTGGGGAATTTTGTACTTTCTATTCCTTTAAATCAATTTTATGACTGTAAGGAAGTGGTTTAATGCAGAATAACATGAAAGCTCCCCTATTCCCATCTCATACTTTCATCAAAGCCATTGTATGTATGTATAAATGATTTTTGTAAAAAATTGTATATAATGTGAAAATTGATTTGAAGACTATGTGATATGTGATTATTGATAAGGAACCTCTCCTCCCTACTATTCCCCATCCCCACCTGAAGAGAATGTACAATTGTCTAGAAAAGATAGAGTTTCAGGGCGGCTAGGTGGCACAATGGATAGAGCGCCGGCCTTGGAGTCAGGAGTACCTGGGTTCAAATCCGACCTCAGACACTTAATAATTACCTAGCCGCGTGGCCTTAGGCAAGCCACTTAACCCCATTGCCTTGAAAAATCTAAAAAAAAAAAGATAGAGTTTCTCTAAAGAGCTTATAGGAGTTACTCTACCTATTTCTCATGAATTTTTCAGATAATGCAAAGACTATATTATATATATATATGTATATATATATATATATATATATATATATATATATATATATATATATATATACTATTCAGTTAGGGTAACTGAGGTTTTCTTTGTAGAAAATGAAAGAACTAAGGGAGGCTTGTTCAATATGTATTTTTTTAAACTTAGTAAGGGAACATTTTAATTCAAAGCCTCCATATTTCATTCCTTAATTTTTTTTTTTTTTTTGCTCTGCAATGGGGTTAAGTGGCTTGCCCAAGGCCACGCGGCTAGGTAATTATTAAGTGTCTGAGGTCGGATTTGAACTCAGGTACTCCTGACTCTAGGGCCAGTGCTCTAGCCACTGCACTACCTAGCTGCCCCCATTCCTTAATTTCTTTTTTTTTTTTTTTTTAGGTTTTTGCAAGGCAAACAGGGTTAAGTGGCTTGCCCAAGGCCACACAGCTAGGTAATTCTTAAGTGTTTTGAGACCGGATTTGAACCCAGGTACTCCTGACTCCAGGGCCAGTGCTTTATCCACTATACCACCTAGCTGCCCCTCATTCCTTAATTTCTTAAAAATTTGTTGATTCTAGTTCCAGTGTCAGACTATAATTGATTTAGTTTATTAGATTTTTTCCATCTTTGTTTTCTTCATTACCATTCTATTCCTTTACTATGGGAGTCTAAGAGTATTGATTCTATTTCCTTAATGATAAATTTTTAAATTAAAATTCTTCACAGATCTTTTCCATTTTTCATCTTTCTGTTGCTCTCTGTCTAGTTTTATCTTCAAATAAACTAAATTTTTCTCATATCACTTTTGATCAAACTTTCTTTAAATTTGCTTTTTCTCTTCACCTTTCCATAACATTTATAAAGATTTTTTATCAGATTTTTATAAACAATTTTATATTCTAAACTGATTGTAACCTTGGAAGTCATATCTCTCTGCTCAACAAAAAATCTTAGTTTCCAGTATCTTTGGTCTCTCAAATATATTTGATTCTTAGCAGTTATTTTTATTTAGGAAATTTAATTTCTGTCACTTCAAGAGTTTATTTAAATAGGTCGAGTTGGAGTTGTTTGAATTGTCATGTTTTCTCATTTTTATTTTCTTTTTTAGTTTCATACTATTATATGATGATGGTGATGATGATGATGATGATGATTTTGATGAGACAGTCAGGGTTAAGTGACTTGCCCAAGGTTACACAGTTAGTAAGTGTCAAATGTCTGAGACCTGAGTTCAGGTCCTCAACTCCAGGTCCAGTGGTCTATTCATTGTGCCTCCTAGTTGCCCCTCCATATTATTTTTCATTTTCATTCTAACAAGTCACTGGTTTGATTTTGCATTTGGAGTTGTTCTGGTAATAACTTCTATATCAAAAATTCATCATTTCCTGTTAAAAATACATAATAAGTATCATAACTGTTACGTTATTTTTTGCTGTCTTCTACCTCCTGATTCTACTATGTAACATCACTCTAATAGTGGATGAAAAAGATAACCGTACACCCATGGTATCATGATGTTGTTGCTGTTTGTCTTTGATTCTTGAAGATCATGACATCAGGGAGGTGATGCCATGACATGTACCTGAATTGAATTTGAGCGAGGGGTGTGCTAAAACACTAGACTCACTTTCTCCTCTGGAGCCATCTGGGTCCAGGGACCAGATGTGAATCAGGCTGACTGGAAGTGGTCCTGGATACAAGACAATCAGGATTAAGTGACTTGTCCAAAGTCACACAGCTAGTAAGTGTCAAATATCTGAGGCAAGATTTGAACTCAGGTCTTCCTGACTCCAGGGTTGGTGCTCTAACTGCCTCACCTGTGGAAGGAATCTTCAAAGTCAACAGAGCATCTCTTCAAATATTTGATGATGGTATGGATAAAAATATATAAATCTTAAATCTTCTTCATATTCAAAATCACAATAACTTTTAAGTGTGGTTTCTAATA
This sequence comes from Macrotis lagotis, assembly GCF_037893015.1. NCBI lineage: Eukaryota > Metazoa > Chordata > Mammalia > Peramelemorphia > Peramelidae > Macrotis > Macrotis lagotis. Next base: position 599,021,845 of record NC_133666.1, on the reverse strand, counting down.
TGCTAGTCTTTACCTTACTTGTTACTCGATTTTGTACTCATTCTGGATTGATAGTGGTTCTCTGAAAATGTGGTATCCAAACTCTCCATTCTTTCCTAAGTGTAATTGATATTTCTATGAATATTCTTTACTTTAATGCAATTCATAGTTATCACAGATGAAACCAAGTTTCATATTTTCTAATCAAAGGTTGTACTTTTGCTTTATGTAAGTTTTAAGGTCAGGCCCAGGATTTATATATTCTCATAGTCTCTTTTTGAAAGAACCTTCAGCATTTTGCCCAAAACATATTTCAATGAACTTTAAATGAAAAAACATCTATCTAAGGCCTGCTGTCTAGCCTGGAGGCTATTTTCACGCAATGGTTGCCTTAATGAGGTTGTTAGAGTGACGCAGTATATTCCTGAGCTGGGCTCTCTGGAGACAGACATGAGTCTGCAAGACATTGCCTCATCGAAGAATAGTATAAAGGACTATGATTAACCATTCAACCACGAAAAGTCATTTTCACCCTACTGACCCAGCTCAGAGATCAGCAGTCAAAGTGAGAATTTCAACCCCTAAATCACCAGAATTTTATTTTTCCAGTATTAGACACAGATCTGCTGTACAAGTGTAGGTATTTATCAAGTGTACAAGTCAAGGTATTTATAAAAATTCACTTTAGCCCCTTTCATTTTAATTGGTGGGTTGTTCCTTCTCTAAAGTCTACACTATTCTAAAAAAGGGAGGAACAGAATGTTCCTACAGGAAGGATTCTGGCTATGGAATACTGAGCACAGTTGGATATGTATACAACCGATATAGCTAGATGCCCAGTGAATATAATACTTGATCTGAAATCAGGAAGACCTTAGTTCAAATCCGGTCTCAGAATCTTCCTAGCTGTATGACCCTGGGCAAACCACAAGCTGTCTTATCTGCACTTTCCTTTCCTAATCTATAAAATGAGTATAATAAAAGCATCTGTCTCCTAGAGTTAAGAAGCTGGATATCTTATCAAGGAGTGTATTTATTTACTCCTCTTCCTCCTTTTTTGCTTTCCTTTTCTCCTCCCTTCTTCTTTCTTCTTTTCTTCCTTTTCTTCCTTCTCCTCATGTTCATGATAGTTATCACAATCATCATCCCAGACTTAAGGGATCCCAGAGGCCATCTCACCATGTCTCATGAATCCTGCTTAGAGCATCCCTACCAAGACTTCCAATGACTTGTTCAGTCATTTTAGTTTGTCCAACTCTTCATAACCCTACTTGGGGTTTTCTTGGTGAAAATACTGGGGTAGTTTGCCATTTATTTCTTCAATTCAATTTATAGATGAGGAAACTGAGCAAACAGGAATAAATGACTTTCCAGGGTCCCACACCTAGAAAAATTCTATGATCAAATTTGAACTCAGGTCTTCCTGACCTGAAGCAGTGGCACCTAGTTTCTCATTACTATTCCTTCAAAGAATCTGAAAAAATGGGAAACTACTGGATTAAGAGTCAAGAGATCTTTTTTCCCTTCAAGTCCTTGTTCAACCAATCAAAAACCATGTGATCTTGGGCAGGCCATTTAACTTTCCTAAGCTTCAGTTTCCTCATTTATAAAATGGAGTGGCCAGAACTCTCTGATTTTATACCTTATAGGAAGATGACTAGATATCTACATTCTTCTCTGGATGGAGAGATTCCTCTTTAGGAGTGATTCAGTGAAAAAAAGAAGTTAATGATGCCCACAGATATTAGCCTCTTCTCTTAAATTACGTAGCTCTCTTGATATTCAGTTGCCTTGATAAAGTGTTGTGTAGACATATTAAGCTAGGGAGCAGAGGTTTTAAAGATAGTTTGAGTCATGTCTGTGTGACTCTATTTTTATTTAATCTCTCTAGGACTCAGATTCTTCTTTTAGAAAATGAAACTCTAACTTGAGTAGTCTGCATTTTTGACCATGATATTCCTCTTCTTTATCCATTGTTGTTACTCTTTATTCTTTGTATTAGACCTTCACTCTTCTCTCCACAATGGGTATGAGAATGAGAATGAGGCAATGAACAGGCAGGGGGCTAGAGGAAAAGTATCTAGGTAGCAAACAAATCAGAAGCTCTAGAAAGATAGGAGTTTTTTCCCTGTTTCAGTACCAAAACCAGCTCCCCAAAATAATTCCAGCTGTCAGTAATAGAGAGCTAGAATTTTGATTTTCTAGTACCAGAGGTACTGAAATAGATATTGGTCAAATAATGCTCTGAAGCTTATGTATATAACTCTTTCATCAAGATAAATATGTCCTGGTGAGGGGGGGGTCAACTAGGAGGCCCTGAGTCAGGAGGACCTGAGTTCAAATTCAACCTCAGACACTTAATAATTGCCTAGCTGGGGCAGCTAGGTGGCATAGTGGATAAAGTACTGGCCCTGGAGTCAGGAGTACCTGGATTCAAATCCGGTCTCAGACACTTAATAATTACCTAGATGTGTGGCTTTGGGCAAGCCACTTAGCCCCGTTTGACTTGCAAAAAAAAAAACCTAAAAAAAAAAATAATTGCCTAGCTGTGTGACTTTGGACAAGTCACTCAACCCATTATCTTAAATAAAAATTTTTAAAAATGTTTATTGGGAAAATTGATGTATAATTTGAAAAAGATAAATAAGCATTGGAGCAGCTAGGTGGCATAGTGAATAAAGCATTAGCCCTGGATTCAGGAAGACCTGATTTCAAATCTGGCATCTAACACTCACAAGCTGTGTGACCCTGGGCAGCCCAACTGTCTCCTAAAACCAAAAGTAATAAATAAGCATCTCTTCAGTTTACATTTTGTGCAGACCCTGTGCTAGGTTCTGGGGACAGGAGGAGATATTGTAACGCTCTCTTTCAAGTGTAAACAAGTAGTCATCTCTAAACCCCATGCTTCATTCTCCTTACATGAGGGTCTGAAATCTCAGTGTTTCCACCTCTCCAGAGGCAATCAGCCTCCTACTGTGTAAACTCACCAAGATTAATTTGTTCCAGGAAACCAGTTTAATTCTTGACAATTTGAAATATCATTTTCCCAATAGTGAATCACAGGATTTCACTCATTTCTGAGATTTTGTGCATTTGCAAATAACCAAATGGTGTCATGGGTGTTATTAATGATTCCTTTCTTGGTTTTTGTCTTCTGTGAACTTTGAAATGTTTCTGTTGTTATTCTCTCTAGAGGATTGCTATTCAATGTATCAGCCATACATTTGCTATCCATTCTGTTTGCCATTACATCCTCTGGACTATCAGAGCTTTTACTGGCAGCTGTCTCCCTCATGGGATACTTGATCCTTTCTAGAACTCTTGTTCTAGAACTCTTGTACTACAGTACATGCTGTTCCAAATGATGAAATAGTTTCCTGTATCTAGAATTTTCCAGTCTTTTACATATTCCAATTCAACCATATTCTTGATTTCTGCCATCTAACTGCACATGTACCATTCTGTCCTTTCAAATCCCAACTATGAACCAAAAATATAATCAGTATTGTTATTGCTACTGGAAACACTATGTCAGTTTTTCTATGAGTTTACTTACAGTCCTGGTACCAAATACCTCTCCACGACCACCATTCACCTAGGTCTTTTATAACCTTTGTTTGGAATATTATCTGTTAGAAGCAAGGATGGTCCAATTTTTAAAATTTGTTTCTTCAATGTTTGACACAAAGTAATCACTTAGTAATTCTTTGTAATTTTCATATTTTTATAACATTATTATAATCTGGCTAGTGTTACATGCAAGTAATTTTCTTTCACTTTAATTTTTCATTTAAAATAAATTAGATTAGATGGGAAAAAATCCTTCCAACTAGTCCTTTCTTTTCCTGGTCAGGCACCTTTCATTTTTATAGCTTAGTCTGTGCTCAAAAAAATCCAATCCATTAGGCAAGCAAATATTTACAAAACTCTCACCCTATATCAGATACTGTGCTAGGAGCTAGAAATTCAAAGATAATGATGAAGCAATCTCTGCTCCCAATAGATTTACCATATTTATATGCTTTATTTTTACATGTATATTGATTTCTCAAATTTGCCTTTCTCTTCTGAAGTTCTTGCCTTCTATTTACAACACTAATGAAAACACCAATTGTGCCTCACATCCTTTAGTGGCTTGCCCAAGACATTGTTATTTTTAGCTATGCTTTACAGGATTGCCCTAGCAGGATCATTTTTAGCCATGTGTTTTGTCAGAAATGGAGAGCATGCATTCATTCTGACAAGTGTTGGGAAGTTCTCTGTCAAGTCTTGGCTACATTCCCCCGGGGCAGACAACAGACTTTTCTATTGTTATCAAGTTGACAAATAGTCACCAATCTCCACTACTTATTTTTTGTTCTTCTTTTAGAGAATGTTCTCTCACCTCACAGAATTGGTGGCTACATATAATTTCTTGAATGATAGAACTTTCTTTTTAAAGCATCCAGATCCATCCTCTGCAGGAAAGGCTCTATTAGAATGAGAATTCTATTGAAGAAATCAAATCAAGAATATACAATTTCAAAAGGAACATGAGAAATAATAGTAATAATTTTATTTACATAGCATTTTACAAAAATAAATTCTTCAAAATCAACTTATTGAGGAATATGGTGCAAATGATGATGATGCTTATCCTTCATTCAGGAAGAAGACTGTGACATCAGGGGGACTGATGCCATTACAAGCAAGTGAATTGGATTTGACTGAGGGGGTCTATGCTAAATCACCAGCCTCACTTTCCCCTCCAAAGGCATCTAGGTCTAATGACAAGATATGAATTAGGATGATTTAAGATGACCCTGGATGCAAGAGAATTAGGATTGACTTTCCCAATGTCACAGTTGTTTTTGTCACTGTTGTAAATAGAAAGCAAGAGCTTCAGAATTTAAAGGTAAAATTTGAACTCAGATCCTCCTGACTCTAGGGCAAGAAGTTTATATACTGCACCATCTAGATGCTCTGGATGTTACAAATTTTATTATGCCAGTTTTATATATGAGGAACTTGAGACTGAGAGAAGGAAAGTTCAATTAATAAGAATTTATTAAAGGTTTACTCCATATACTAGACACTGTGGTGGTTATTACTGACTCTTTTCCTTGCCCTTGAGCAGCTCATACTCTACTGGAGGAAAACAACACATAAATAGGAGCATGGTGGAAAACTCCAAAAACAGGAAGTATAGGTCGGAGAGGAATAGGATGGATGACCTAGGCTCTTTCTTTAAATGGAGACTTCCAGAGGAATATACTTTTAGAAAAAAAAAAGGCTGTAAGTAATAAAAAATTATCTCCATTTCTCAGAAGGACAAACTGAATCTTAGAGAGGTTTTATGACTTTATCAGACTCATAAACAAGGGTCAGAGGTAAGAATCAATCAAGGTCAAGTCTTTTGATTCTACTTGCAGTGCTTTTTTCCATTATGCAATATTATCTTTGTAGAAGATAGCCATTTTAGTTGTCTTTTAAAGATCTCTGAATCATTTTTTCTTATAATGTCTTATGAGGCAGTTGTAACAAGTAGTATTATCTTTGTTTTATTATTAGTGATAATTTGAAAAATATATACATTTATACTATATATAAATATATGAAATATGAAATATAAAGTATTTATTTATAGTTATTATCTCTCTGGTGAGATAATAGTGCCCCAGTTACAAGAAGTTAGGTGACATAGTAGATAGAACTCTCAGACCGGAGGTAGGAAGACCTGAGTTCAAATTCGAACTTATACATTTATAAGCTGTGTGAACATTGGCCAGTCATGTAACTTCTATCTGCCTCAGTTTGCTGAGCTACAAAACTATAAATCCTACCTCCCAAGGATTTTTGAGGATCAGATTAGGATAAATGAATTTATTTGTAAATTGTTTCAAAAAAGAAAGCGAGTTTCAGTAATTCAAGAAATTATGATATGGAGCTACTACTCTGTCACGTGACAGAACATCAGGAAAAGAAGAATAGGAAATTAAGTAGTGGAATTTGGTGGTTATTTGTCAGTTTGAAAACAATAGAAAAGTCTGTTGTTTGCCTGGGTCATGTATCCAAATAATCTTTTCCTTCATTCTTGAAGAAGATCATGACATCAGGGAGGTGATGACATGACATACATATGAATTGGATTTGAGTGTGGGGTGCTCTGCAATGTCACTAGTCTCACTTTCTCCTCCAGAGTCATCTGGTCCTAAATCAGGATGACTGGAGATGGCCCTTGATTCGAGACTATCAAGGTTAAATGGTTAAATGACTTGCCCTGAACTCAGGTCCCCCTGATCTCGGGGCTTTTGACTTAACCCACTATGCCACCTAACTTCCCTTAGTTTATAATATGTGCTTAATAAATGCAATTTCACTTCTCTTTCCCATTTTACAGATGAGGAAAATAAAGTTTAAGGAGTTAAGTGACTGACCCTGAGTCACAATCTAGAAAATGTCAGAGGCAGATTTTGAACCTAGGATTTCTCACTCCAAATTCTGCACTTGTTCTTCAACAATTCACTAACTTTCCTATAAAAATCTCCAGACTATTTTATTCAACAAACATTTATTAAGTATCTATAATGTTCAGATTACAGTTCTAGGTTTGGAAGGATGAAAGCATTTGAAAACCTGAAAATATTATATAAATACTTTTTATAAGTAATAAAAATTCAATTCTTCAATATTAAATTATTTACCCAAAAATTCTTTATTCAAAATCCACCACAGTGAGACCAATGAATTTTTTTAAGTATTAAGAAGATATGATCTCTGACTTCATAGTCCCTATAGTTCCTTGAACACAATATTCTTGATCCTAGTTTTCTCATTCATAAATAATGTAAATTGGGTTAGATGATAAAGGGAGTGGAATCCTAGATCTGGAGTCAAATACTATGAATTTCAGCCCCAGACACTCACTAGATGTGTGTCCCTTGACTTCTGTCTGCTTCAGTTTCTTCATCTGTAAGATGAAGACAATAATAGCACCTATGCCCCAGAATTAATTTGAAGATAAAATGTAATATTTAAAGCACAATGTAAATAGTAGCTATTATTATTTCATTTCCAGGGCTCTTCCAGTTCCCAAATTCTATGATCATACTTTATCAGAAACTGTAGGAATCACCTAATACTTTTACAGATTAAGAATTAAGATTGAGAAGGTACTGTGCTGTAGAGGACTGGAGTAGAATATGAATCTGTGATCCAGGTTATGCCTTAGCTGGCACTTGTTTTTGTGGGCACATGTTTAAAGATTGCTACATTACAGTTCTCCACGAACCCTGGAGATTTATGCTATACTAGATAAGGACCCTGAGAACAGAGGGAGTATCAAACTTGGGAAGAAAACATGCCTGAAAATATTATACACAGTTATGCAGGTGCAGAGACCAGTACTGTGTTAGACAAAACAAATCCTGTACCTTGGACATGGGAAAGAGTGCACAGAGGTCTGTGAACACATCAGAGTACAATTCTCACAAGCTTGCATTTTTTCTTACATACCACTTGTGATTTTTAATCTTTAAATATTCTGACTCTTTGGACAATAAACGGCTCTGCTAGTTGACCTGCTAGCAATCCTACCCATGTCCGTGTCTCATTTCTCTCCTGAGTCAAATTAATCCCCCTGCTGGTGGGGGGCTTTAATACTTTGTAAGGTTTTGGGGGATATATATAAAGTACCCTCTAGGGAAAACAAATGACCTGAAAACAGATACAGGAGAGTCAATCTACAAATCATTGGACAACTAGAACGTCTGGACTAACAAAAGAACCTGGAACATATCCATGCAGGAAATTATAAGGCAAAATTGCCACAATCTACTAGAATAAGATAACAGTATAACAAATGAAAGAATTCACAGAACTCCTCTTGAAAGAGACCCCAGGATAAAAAAACTCTAAGAGTTGTAATAGCCAAATTCCAAAACCCTCAAATAAAAGAGAGAATATTGCAAGCAGCAAAAAGAAAACAATTCAAATACAAAGGGCAGACAGTCAAGCTAACAGAGGACCTATCTGCCTCAATATTGACAGATCATAAGAATTGCAATAACATATTTCGAAGAGCTAAGGACCTGGGATTACAATCCAGAATATACCACCCTGCAAAATTCAGCATATACTGTCAGGGAAAAAGATGGATGTTCAATGAAATATAGGACTTCCAGAATTTTCTGACACAAAGCACAGAGATTTCAATCACCAAATACATGACTGAAGAGTTACATTTACAAAAAGGTAAATGAAAAAGGGGACAGAAAAAAACAAAATTGTTTTAAACAAATGTTGGTCCCTAAAAGGGAAGATATAACAATTTTAATTCTTTAGAGTTTTACTTCTCTAAGGAAAATTAGAGGGTAGAACATAGTTGAAGAGAATGAACCTAAAGGATAAAACCCAAGAAGATAAAGAAAAAGTAAATTTCAAGCAGGGGTGTTAACTTTAACTTGAGTCTCATTATTCTGTGACTCATTTTAATCACAAGGTTCTAAGCACATTGTCAAATGAGGTCATCATAAACTGTGAGGACCTGAGACAGTGTCTCTGTTATAATCTTTTGTAAAGTTCTCAGTGAGACCTTCAGAGCCTCCCAGTACTTAGAGATCTTCAAGATTCTCACAATTAATTAGTAATTGGTACTTCACTTAAAAAGGGGTACTTAATAAGGGGGGGAGGAGAGACAATAGGCTTTAGTTCACTTAAGAGGAGGTGTTAAGTACCCTGGGTCTGGGGGCTCAGTAACTGTGAGAAAGAAAATAGGCCTGGGTGGTAGGGACACAAATAGTTCAAGAAGTGATATGGCTTTGAGTGATACTTTGACTTGTGAAAAGGATTGTGTGTACCTGAAAGATACTTGAAAAGAGGGTAAGGTAAAAAATGATTATAATTATAATTTGATGCAGTATGAGTTGAGTCAATGCTGCTTATAAATCAATCAAGTAAACAATCTGTGATGATATCTTGATAACAATAGGAACTTATCAAGCAATTAAATAATCAAACTGTGATTGATGATACCAGGTGAATATTAAAGCACCAAAGGAAGAAGCACAAAGATTTATAATTTTAGAGGGAAAGGAGGGAGAGTGTGAATACTGAGTAAATTCTAGTCAATAGATTTAGCCCAGAGAGGGAATAATATACATTCCCACTTGGGTTTAAAAATCTAACTTAATCTACAGGGAAGGGGGGACAGAGAATGGGAAAGATAAGGGAAGAAGGGACGGAAAAAAGGGAAGGGAAGGTGAAAGTGAAAACAAATTGAAAGTTAAATTTCTAAAAGAAAAGTCAAAGGGGAAAGGTAGTAATATTTTGGTGAGGAGGAATAAGAGAAAAGGAAAGAAATAAATATAAATGGAGAAGCATAGCATGGAGGAAAATACAAAATTAGTTATCTTACCTGTTAATGGGAACGGGATGAACTGTCCCCTAAAAGGAAGTGGATAGCACAATGGATTAAAAATCAGAATCCTACAATATGTTGTTTACAAGAAGCACATGTGAAGCAGAGAGATACACACAGAGTAAAGGTAAAAGGTTGGAGCAAAGTATATTATGCCTCAGCAGAAGTAAAAACAAAAAATCTGGGGTAGTGATCCTAATCTCAGACAAAGTAAAAGCAAAAATCAATCTCATTAAAATGGGTAAGGAAAGAAACCACATTTTAAAAGGCAGCATTAATAATGAAGCTATATTATTACTAAATATATATGTACCTAGTGTTATAGCATACAAATTCCTAGAGGAAAAGCTGAGTGAATTACAAGGAGAAATAGATAGCAAAACTTAAATAATGGGAGACCTCAGTCTCCTCTTTCAGAACTAGATAAATCTAACAACAAAATAAACAAAAAGGAAGTTAAGATGGTGAATGAAATCTTAGAAAACCTAGATATGATAGACCTATGGAAAAAAACTTAATGGGGAGAGAAAAGAATATACCTTTTCTCAGCAGTACATGGCACCTATACCAATTTTGATCATGTACTAGGGCACAAAAATCTTTTAATCAAATTCAGAAAGGCAGAAATAATAAATACACACTACTAATATCATGATGCAATAAAAATTACATGTAATAAAGGGTCATTAACAGATAAACCAAGAACTAATTGGAAATTAAATAACTATCTTAAATAATGGGTGGATCAAACAAGAAATAATATTTCAATAATTATATCCAAGAAAATGATAATAATGAGACATCATACGAAAATTTATGGGATGTAGTAAAGGCAGTTTTGAGAGGAAACTTCATATCTCTAAATGCCTATATGAATGAAATAGAGAAAGAAGAGGTCAATGAATTGGGTATGCAACTAAAAAAGTTAAGAAAAGGAACAAAGTAAACAACCTCAATTGAATACCAAATTATTAATCTGAAAATCAGGGGAGAGATGGTTTTATGAAAAAGCCAATAAAAACCTCTGGTTAATCTGACTAAAAAGAGAAAGAAGATAACCAAATTACCAGTATCAGAAATGAAAAGGGTGAACTAACCACCATTGAGGAGGAAAATTAAGAGATAATTCAGATCTATTTTGCCAAAACAATATGCCAATAAATTGAAGAACTTGAGGGAGATGAATGAATATTTACAAAAATACAAACTGCCCAGATTAACTGAAGAGGAAATAAATTACTTAACCCCATTTCAGAAAAAGAAACTGAAGAAAATACCCATGATCTCAATGGGATCATAAAGAGATAGATATGACTGAATGAAGAGTTTAGGAGAGTAGAAATGATGGACTGAACTGAGATATATACCCCAAGAGTTGAGAGAAGGGAATAGATGGGAAAGACATTGTGAAAGTAGAATTTATCAAATTTAGGAACTTACTGTTTGCATTTCTATGAGATGTGGTAATTGAGACTATGCCCTAGGTTGAGGCAACTAGGACTTTATCCTAGAACACCCATGGTCAAGGGATATATTTTCTCATTCTAGAAATCCAGAGACTATTATTCCCATGTCTTATAAGGTTCTCTGCTAAATTGTTCTGGGTAGCATGACTCTTCATCTGACTCTCAAATGGATAGCCCTGGTGCTATCATCATGGTAATCTCCCAGGGTCTACTTTCCACTCTATAACCTTAATTAGAATGCAGGTAGGATTTTCTGAGAAAGAAACCATCTCCTTCCCACTGAGACTATATTAGTTACACTGTCACATACCACCAAACACAACTCATCCTCTACCAACTAAATCACAAGTGCCCTAGGTGAAAAAATTCAACATTATAGCTATAGAACTATCTGAGATAGTTCAAGTAGAGGTTGAATAAAAAGATATTAATCTCTTTTGCATAGTTCCACAATTTCTGATTTTTTTCCTATCCTCTATGGAGCAGAAGGACTTGAGCAGTTACGGGCTTTCAGAAACTGTTTACATCATATTATGTCTTGGGTTGCTGATTTTTCCACAGATACCTTGAACTGCCCCACATGAAATCATAAGGGCTATCCTTGCCTACAACCACAAAGAACCCAGAAGTAGTTACATAAGCATAGGAACATGTACCTATTTGCATGTCTTCCTGTTTGCAACCAATAGAGAGTAATGGATAATAGTACATACTGAGTCAACTGGGTCTTTGTCATTGCCATCTTTCAAAGGGGTATCTATCTCCTTCCACATCTCTAATTCAGTCCTACCTTCTCTATCTTCAATGCTCCAACTACAGTAGAAGTACTCTTCAGTCTCTCTTATTATGCCATAGCTATATGTGGCAGGATGTTTCCATATACCAAGTGCTTGAAATCACAGACCTTGTCAAGTTTTCTTTGAGGTCAATCAATGTTATTTGTCCTGTGTGAGACATGACGAATTCACTCTATAAAGATGCTCTGTGTCTGAGATAAAACAGAATAAGGTGACATCAGTCTATGAGTTTGTAGCAATATAGTCCTAGATGAATCAGCTAAAAATATTCCAACACTTCAATACATCAAGAATCTGTGATTTTGACAGTATGGGTGCTCTCTCCATGATGCTAAGAAGTGGAAAAACTGAGCAGAAATGTGGAACTTGAGCCACAGTCATAGAGGAACAATTCTTTCAAGACTCAAACTCTTCTTGTGATTTTCTAGATTATTTTCAAACATGATACATGGCTTTATTCTCTTCTTGTCTCTATGGAGGATAGTCTTTGACATGATGGAACATAAGACTAAAAGCCAGAGTGCATCTCAAAAAATACAAATAACCTCAAAAGTGATAGATTATTCTTACTTTGAGATTCAGAAGTGATAGAAGGTAGGACTGAATGTTCCTCCCTTCATGTAAAATCATGAAGATCTTAACATCCTCTTAGAAAAATTGCCCTCAATGGTAGCTTTCACATTTTTTTGTTCATTTTTCCAATCTCCCAAACATAAGTTTGATCATCTTCCTTTTCCCTTAGCTACTCATCTAATCAGTTCCCAAGTTCCATAATAGTATCTTTCCTATTTATTCCTTAATCTCTACTCTCAGTACATCCATTTTGGTTTAGGCTCTCAACTTTTTTTTTGCCTAGATTGTTAAAATTAAGTAATCTTGCCTCTAGTCTCTCCCCTCTGCAACCAAACCTTTACAGCTGGAATAACTATACTAATGCACCATCATATCCAATGAAATCTGTTCAATGGGCATATACCACTTAATAGAGAGGTACACAGAGGATACTTAGTAAAGACTAATTAACTGATTGATTTAGTGCCTTAACATGCAAGAGGGTCTATTGTGGAGCTGAGGAGAAACATTACGTATACAGATAAGTACTTGCAAAATATGTACAAAATGAACCTAATATAATTTTACGGGAAATACTAATAAATGGGGGAATCAGGAACAACTTACTGGAGGTGGTACTTGAAATGAACAATGAAAGGTACTTTAAGATCCTAGGGCAGAGCTGTGGATAGAGGGAATTCCAAGAATGGTTACAGTTAGTACCAAGATTCTGAGACAGCAGATATATTGGTTCAAAGTTAGTGAATCTATTTGGTTGGAATATTGGGGGAACAGAGTTGGGGAAGTAAAGTATAATCAATCTGGAAAGATTTTGGAGGGACTTAAATGATAAAGGATTTTTTTATATTAGAAGCAATAGGAATCCACCTGAAGCTTCTTGAGCATATGAGGGACAACATCACAACTCTGCTTTGAGAACTTTCTATTTGACCACAAGGAAGGAAAAGGCTGAAAGGAAATCAGTTAGAATACTTTTTGCCCTTGACAAAAAGAGTGTTTAGAAGGAGAAATACATTTAGGGGGAAAGATGAGTTTTGCTTTAGTCATATTGGGTTTATCTGTTGGCAATGTGGTTAGGGATGTCTATGAAACAGCTGGCAATGAAGAAGTTAAGTTAAGAGGAGATATGAGGGCTGAAACAAAAGATTAATTATCATCTGCAAAAAATAATAATTGAACCAAGAAGGATAATGAGACAATCAAAGCAAACAGTAGAGATAAGAGAAGAGAGACCAGAGAAATACTTTGGCACACACCAACAGGAAAGGGAAGAGCCCAGGTAGGAGGAATATTGTTACAAGACAGTGACTTGAAAATTTAGGAAGGAGAAATTATCCAGAAGGAGATAATGGTCAACAATGTCAAAAGTTGCAGAGACTGAAAAAGAATAAGAACTAAGAAAATGCCATTGAATTTAACAATAAAAAGGTTAGAATCCATATTGCAAGGACTTGTGCATGCAGTGAGTTTTGGAGGTGAGAAATTGGGTCATAGTGTAGAATGTTTTTTAATACCCTAGGAGCTTTTCTATGAAAGGAAGAAGCAATATTGCTCAGTAGCTTAAAGGGATGGAAGACCTATAAAGCTCAAGGATAAAGAAAACCTGGGCATATAGTAATGAAATTGTAAATTCCTGAAGGGCAGAAACAGTCTTTTACATCCTTTTTGTCTACCCCTGTGCTTAGCATTGTGCCTGACAAAAAGCTGCTGCTTAATAAATACCTATTGATTGGTTGATAATGTAGTCAAAGCCAAGCAATGCAGAAGATAGTAAATGAAGAAGAATTATATTTGTCCTATTTGACCCCAAAGGACAGATCTAGAAGCAATGGGTGGAAGCTAAAGAAAATCAAATTTAAGATTTATGTCTGGAAAAGCTTTCTAAGGATGAGAGTTATTTGCAAGTAGAATGGACTTCCTTAGAATATTCCCTTCCCTGGAGACAGTCAACTGAAAACTAAATGAGGACCACTTGCTGGGAATGCTATAGAAGGGACACATTTCAGATACCTCACTCAACTGACATGCTGTCCCCAAAGCTCATTTTAAAAAATAGCATTCTCTAGTTGATTGCTGTATGGCTATAAAGTATGTGGCACCATGATTTCAGAAGAATCACAGTTAAAGGTAACCATGGACAAGTCTTTGTCTTATTGTCTCTGTTTCTTCAACTGCAAAATAAGGATAATAATGGTATTTACTTTCCCTGGGTTGATGTGAGGCTCGAATGAGATAATATTTACAAAGGTTTAACATGGTGCCTGCTACATTATGCACTTAATGCCTTTTTCTCTCTTCTTTTTCTTCAAAGGACAACAGAAATCTGCATGGGGTGGGGGTGCAATGAAGTAAGCTGCATTATATTATCAATGCTACCTTAAAGATAAGAAGTAAAATATTATCAAGAACATGCCGGACTGAAAAAGGAAGCAGTCCTGTCAGGTTCCCAGAGCAAGAGATACCAGATAGAAAGCTTGGTCAATATTAAAGGAACCAGAAGAACGTCTCCAGCATAGTGAATAAATCCTCTGGAAGGTTGTGGATAAGAACTCCATAAAATGAGAAGAAACAATTTAGGATCTGCATGGGTAGAGAGAGTGTGCACATCTGAGAGACCACAGACACATCAATATATTATTATTAATTATAATAAATTACATTGTCAATTATAATTAATGTAATTATTTATTTTTATTAATATGGTCTATAATGTTATTAGTAATAATAAACATTTACCAAAATGAATTACATCTTATTTAGAATAAAGAAAAGACAAAGTATGTAGTAGTGAGAATCTTGGCTATTTTCCTTAGTACCTCTGGAACCTCTCTGGGTCTAGGTTTTCTTGTCTATATGATCAAAATTATGCAGTTATTAAGGGGCAAAAGAGGAAATGAAGGACCAATCTTCTAATGCCAAATCCAATACTGTTTTTTTTTTTTTGCAAGGCAAATGGGGTTAAGTGGCTTGCCCAAGGCCACACAGCTAATTACTAAGTATCTGAGGCTGGATTTGCACTCAAGTACTCCTGACTCCAGGAGGGGTGCTCTATCCACTGCACCACCTAGCTTCCCCCAAGTCCATTACTCTTGCTATTATAGTAGACTTCCTCCCTAGGGCCCAGCCAGGTGACGTGCTACAGAGGGGAGTTGGAGTCAGAGCAGGAACATTTAGGTTCACATCCCAACTTTTCCACTTTGTACTCGTATGAGCTTTAACTTCTCTTCCTCTTTAAAAGTAGTAGGAGTAGGATAGATGACCTCTAAAGTTCTTCTAAGCGCTGAACTTATACCCGGATTGTGCTGAACGACTCACACTAACTAATTGTTACATTTGCAGTATGAGCCCTGGAAATTGGACAGCATTACACAAATCACGGTCTGAATAATTGTTTGGTTTATTGTCTAGACTTAAAAAAAGAAGGAAATGTCAATAATTCAATTAAACTTAAAAGTGTTTCATGAGTACCGGTTGTTAAAAAGTTACTACCTGCCTATGACTCCAAGATCTAAGAAACTAGAGTGCTAAATAATTAGATAGGTGGGAAGAGTAAGGATCTCTTTGCTCTTGAGACATGGGCATTATTGGAGTTGAATGAAAGCCATTAGAACCAAGTCTGTCTTATCTGGGAACTCTTTGTAGCATTTTTAAGGAAGGGCAGGACAAGATTTAGAAAGACAATTAGGCTAAGGTATTAGGTGTCATTGATCACATATTTGCATTTTGGAGCAATGTGTATGTCAAGGACATTAATTAGTTGGCATTTATGTAGCATTTGACGCGCGCGCACACACACACACACACACACACACACACACACACACACACACACATTTGTTTCATTTTATCCTTAAAAATAGCACCATAAAGTAAATAAGTAATGCAAGCTTTATTTTTCTTAACTTTACAGATGAGAAAATTGAAGCTAAAGAAGTTTATACAGCTTACCCATAATCACTCAACTAATAGATGTCAGAGATGAGACATCATACGATCTCTTGATTCCAAGTCCAGCTCTTTTCATTGTAATATATCCTCTTTCAGATAGAGATAGGCTGCTTAGAAAGAGTAACATGGCACCCTCACTGATTGCTAATAAAATAATGGCTGTTCACAGAAAATTAAAGCTAGACCAGGTCACCTAGTTCTGAGTTTCTCAAACTAATTCATTTAGGGAACTTGAACCAGATTGGACAGAACTCATGAATTCTGATATGGAAAGACAGGATACTGCTGTAGTAAAGTTGGGTTGGGAAAATTTGAGGATAAAATGAAGAGAATTGAATTCCTTTCTATGTTCCCAAATTGCTATTTTGATAATTTATTTTGCATCTTATATTTTAGAAATCTGCTAAATGATTCCAGTGAATAAAACCTTGAATCTGAAGTAGGAAGATCAGAGTTCAAAACACTTACTAGTTATGTAGCCACACATAAATCATTTAATCTTTGTTTCCTTATCTGTCTAGTTTCCTTATCTGCAAAATAAAGATAATAACAGGATCTACTACTCAAGGTTGCCCTAAGGATCAAATAACATGATATTTATAAACTACTTTTCAAAGTATTATGTCAATGGTAACTGTTTTTATGTTTTAGTGGAAAGAACAGGAAAACTGGAATCTAGAGAGGACTAGATTTAAATCCTGCCTCACACCTTTACTAGCTAGGTAACCAGGAGAAAATTGGTTTACTTATTTTTTTAGTCTCAGCTTTTTTAATTGCCAGATGTAAGTAATGATACCTGAAGCTCTTACTTTACCAGATTATTATGAAGACCAAATGAGCTAATACATATGAAGAGTTTTGCCAACTTTTAAACATTAGATAAATGTGTAGTGTGATGATTATAATTGCAATAGCTATCATTTTAAGGTTTGCATAGTGTTTAGTATATATTATCTGACTAGATTTTTATAACAATTCTGTGAGGTTTGTGCTATTATTAACCCTGCCTTTCAGGTGAGAAAACTGGGCTCCTCATGAGCTCAGCATAGTCACATGGGGAGAATACCTAAAAGATTCATTCTCAAGTCACTACCAATCACAGTGGACAAAAACAAAGAGGAAACATTACAGCTCACACCCCTAAGATGCTTGAAAGTCTGTGAAACTCTTTCCACAAAATGACTCTGTGAAGCAGCAAGTCCAAAGACTATATCTAGTAAGAAGCATAATAAAAAAAAATTCATTTGGAATCATGTAATTTTTTTTTAGGTTTTTTGCAAGGCAAATGGGGTTAAGTGGCTTGCCCAAGGCCACACAGCTAGGTAATTATTAAGTGTCTGAGATCGGGTTTGAACCCAGGTACTCCTGACTCCAGGGCCGGTGCTTTATCCACTGTGCCACCTAGTCGCCCCAATGTACTTATTTTAGAAAAGCAAAAACAAAAGAAAAGAATCACAGCACCATTCAAGGTAGAGAACGAGAATGTTACTGGGAGTTGGAGGATCTGTGGTCTAATCACAGATTTGTCACCAAATTAAGCTCCATAAATCAACCTCCCTCTCTAGTATTTGGTTTCCCCATGTGTTAAAATGAGGATGATGCTTAAAAATTGGACATAGAACTTCATATATGGTTTGAGTATGTCTTGAGCAAATGCAAATAGAAAAGAATCCCTATGGCTTCATAATGACTTAGAAAATCACAAATTAATATCATATATATTGTATTGCATTTTTATTTATACTGTTGCAATTATATTTTAATCTGGTTCTAACCTCACTAGGGAGTTTTGTGGACCACAAATTTGACACCTGTGGCCAAGATGTTAATAAAATCAGGTATTTATACCTGGAAAGGATTTTAAAGGCAAAATGATTAAATGATTGTCAAGTCTCTTCCTACTCTAAAAAAACTGATGATTCTTTAAACCCATATTTTGTTTGACATAAAGTGCATGATCATGGTCCTGGATTATCTAATAAAAATGAATGAACTGAATCATATCATTTTGTTTCTATGGTGGGAAATTTAAGCAAATTATTTTTATTAGAGTCTTAAGGATGATCGAAGGGTCATTTAAACTGGTTGTAGATAAGGGTCTTGAGGTCTGGGACAGTCTTGCCTTTTAACCCAGTTTCACCAGTATTGAGGACCCATTCTTATACATAGACTCCCATTGAATTTATTTTAGATTGGATTGCATTGATAGATGACAAAATTGAAGCTCAGAAAGGAGTTGCCCATATTCATCCAGTTAATAAATGCTGGTGTTAGAATTTGAACTTAGGACTCTAGACCTCAAATCCAGAACACCTTCCATTATACCAAATTAGCTTATGCAAAAGAAACCTTGGCTTTCTGTGCCTCCAAAGCAGCAAGAAAAATACCAGCTAATTAATATGCAATAACAGCATCCCAGTGCTGTTTATCATACCTAACAGTGTTATGTCTCCAAGCCCAGTCATTTTCCTGTTGGCAGCCTGAAACCTATTTCAGGGCAGATGGAAAATTTGAAGGACATTTCCAGCCATTAAGCCTGGTATAAATCTTTCAAAATTGCATACAAATACATGATATGTCCTATTAACATTTTTTAAATTAATGGTCATGCAATTTCCTGATTAAAACAGAAACTATTTATCACACAGTAGTGTTTCTTTGAACAGATAATTATGTTTGCAAAGGCTGTGGTGCTTAGTATGAGACCCTATTTTTTTATTTACTCTGACTTCCAAGTTAGATCCAGGTTGACATTTACATGTGAAGACCCTCTCCAGTTGTCATCCCCTACCCATATCCTGAATGATGTTCTGGCTTAGTTCATTCTTGATATTAATAGCTCACATTTATATAGTGTTACTTTATTTTCAAAACATTTTCCTTCTAACAGTCCTATGGTAGGAAGTGAAAGTATTATTAGGCCCATTTTTAACGAAATGGAAACAAGCACAGAAATAGAATTATCTACCTACAGAAAAAAAGTCTACTTAGTTGCTCAGTTGTGGAACAAGAATATGAAACTAATTCTTCTGGTTTCAAACCAGTCAGTTAGTCAGTCAGTAAACATTTAGAACATGCCTATTATATTCCAGATGTTGTACTAAGTACTGAGAACAGAGGGAAAAAAAGCTAAAAGATAGATCTTACTCTCAAGGAGTAGGAGAGAAAATAAGCCAAGAGACAATGTACAAATAAGATATATATGGAACAAACAATTCTGGAGAAATATCATGCATAAAGTTTTGGTGGGCTTATTGAGTTTAAGATCTGGACATTTGATTTGATATGTCTTTAAAGCTGTTGGAGATGTGAGACTGGAGGCCAGTACTGGGGTTGTGACAAGATGGATAGACCTGAGATTCAACAGCTTTGAGAAGATTGTCAAATCCATTAGAGTCAATGAGATCCCCATGTAAGGTCAGCTAGAGGGAGAGGAGAAGGGGATCCAAGGCTGGACATGGGGCATACCTGTGCTTAGAAGGTGTGACCTGTAAGAGGTGATCAGAGAGGTAGGAGAACCAGAAGAGAGTGGTTTCCTGAAAACCTCCACAGAAGAGTATCAAGCAAGAGTCTATGATCAGCAAAGTCAAATGTGACAGAGAGGTCAAGGAAAATGATGAATGAGAAAGGGCAATTGGATTTGACAACTAAGAAATCACTGGCAATTTGGGGGAGAATAGTTTGGTAGAATGATAAGGATTGAAGGCAGATTGTAAAGGGTCAAGAGAATGAGGAGCAAGAGGAGAGGCACCTATTATAGATGATTTTTACAAGGAGTCCACTCAGGAAAGCCAGGATGCAGGATGATAGTATGGAAGGATCAAGTGAGGGTTCTTTTCAAGATGGGGGAAATATAAGGCCAGCAGAGAAGGAGAGCAGAATGAGAGTAGAAACCAGCTGTTGGAGAAGACAGTATGGAGTGGGATTGGCTGAACTGGCAACTTTGGTAAGGAGTAAGGAGTGAAGGCTTCTGAGTGATAGAAGATGAGGATAAGGGAAGAAAAGGGAGCTCATGGAAAAATGGCCTCAATTTTTACTGTAAATTATGAGACAAGATAAGAAAGATAAAAAGATTTAGAAGTGGCATTGAAGAGAATGGGATGGATAGTGAGTGTATAAGGAAAGTATATTAGGGTCCTCTTACAGTGATGATGGCCTAATTGGAATTGTATAACATAAATTTGTAGTGGATTCACTTAGAAAGGTTGTATAATTTTCTCCCTTTTCTTTCAACAGGGTGATTGTGAAAGCAAAGATGGTGAATGGTAGGAGTGATGCAAAAGGGAGGCTTATCAGAGCACAATAGGTGAAATTTAAGAAGAGGATGGGGCAGGTAGGTGGTGCAATAGATAGAATGCCAGCCCTAGAGTCAGAAATACAAGTTCAAATCTGGCCTTAGATATTTACTAGTTGTGCAGTTATAGACAAAGCAGTTAATCCTATTTATTTCAATTTCCTCATTTCTGGAAAAGGACATGGTAGATCCCTTCTGTATCTTTGCCAAGAAACACCCAAATGGATTCATGAAGAGATGAGAAAAAATGAACAATAACAAATAGCGTACAGTTAATTTGGCTCATCAAGGATTTAAGATGGAGGCAAGAGGAGAGAATGGCTCATTCAGGGGAGAAAAGGAGTAGAAGGGTCAAGGGATTGAAAGTCATTATAGAGACAAAGAAGTAGGGTTTGGTAAGGGGAAAGAGAGAGAGAGAGAGAGAGAGAGAGAGAGAGAGAGAGAGAGAGAGAGAGAGGTGGAAAGTCAATAGATTGTGGACAGTTAAGGATTTCAGAATTCTTGAATGTGAAGGTGGTATATTTGTGGGTGATGGGAAGACCAAATATATGTCTGTCTTTATGTGTGGCTGAGGTGGGGTGGAGGACTAGATTATGGAAAGTGAGTTGGTTGAGGAACTTAATATTTAGTGTGTTAGAGGGAGAAGTTAGTGTGTATGTTGAAGTTCTTAATATGAGGGAAGGAATTGAGGAGAGAAAAAATGTGAGCTAGGTATTGAATTCATTGGGGGAGGAAGGGGAGTGACCTGGAGATTTCTTGCTAATAGATATCAGGATTTTTATTGATTGGTAGAGATGAATTTTATAAGCCTCAAAGGAAAATCGTTATGGAGTGAACCTGGAAGTGGCAAAGAGGAGAAAGGAGGGTTCCAACTCTATCAAATGGACCAATGAGCAGATGAGAATTAGTGAAGGTACTTATTTCTGAGTCAAACTGTCTCCAAGTCAGGGCTGTTTTTGTTCCTAGGCAAAGGGTAAATATTACCATAGGGAAGAACCTTAAAAATATACCTTTTGAGCATCTATTACATGCAGCATTCCACAAATGTGTGGATCTAGATGAGAAATATTCAAATAATGGATCCTAAAGTTTAAAGTGAATTTAGAAGTTATTTGACCCCCCCCCCCCCAAGTATATTAGATAAAATCCCATTATGACATCGCTAATAAATTACCTTACTGCTTCTAATTGAACTCAGTCAATGTTTGGGAGTTTGCTATTTCCCAAGGTATTTATTTCATTCTATAGTTGGACAACTCTAATTATAAGGAAAATTTTCCTTAAATTCATCTCCTTCTAATTTCTATTCATTAGTCTTAATTTTACCCTTGGAGACAAGAATGATATCCTACTTCTTAAACAACACAGCCTTTTGGAGTCCCTAAAGGCAGCTGATATCTTCCCCCTAGATCTTCTCTTCTCCAGGCTAAATAATACCAATTTCTTCAGCTTCATAAGATCATAGATTCATAGATTTAGGACTGCAATTGGTCTTAGAGATCATCTTTCTAAATACTCTTATTTTATAGGAGAAACTGAGATTCAGAAGAGAGTGAAGTGACTTACCCAAGGTCATACAAGAAATCAGAATTTGAACCCCATTGTTTGAATTTTTTCCACTTTACTGCATTACTTCAATATGTCAGGACTTCAAATCACCTTCATTTATCTCAGTCTTTTTCCTCTGGATATGCTCCAGTTATTAAATATTTCTCCTAAAATGTGCTGACATCTTTATATTTCTGTGATTTTACCTCTCTAATTGAATAATCCTTGGAGCAGTAAGAAACTCTCAGGGTTATTTTAGGGATAGCCTTTGTAAACTTTACTAAATATAGGCAGACTTTCTCCTAAACCTTTCATTCTACCAAACCATGTGAACTTTCTGAAGACAAGGATCACAATTCAATATTAATCTCTTTTTGTGTTCTTTAGCATTGTGTTATTTAAATGATAGTTACACTAAAAATGTTTATAAATTTTTTTTTAGGTTTTTGCAAGGCAAATAGGGTGAAGTGACTTGCCCAAGGCCACACAGCTAGGTAATTATTAAGTGTCTGAGGCCAGATTTGAACTCAGGTACTCCTGACTCCAGGGCCGGTGCTCTATCCACTGTGCCACCTAATGAAAAAAAACTTTTTTAAAAAAATGTTTATGGGGGCGGCTAGGTGACACAGTGCATAAAGCACCAGCCCTGGAGTCAGGAGTACCTGGGTTTAAATCTGGTCTCAGATACTTAATAATTACCTAGCTGTTTGGCCTTGCACAAGCCACTTAACCCCATTGCCTAGCAAAAACCAAAAAAAAATGTTTATGGAATGATGTAAAACTGGAGCATTGAGGAAAATGACTTGAACTAATTCACATTGGTGTCATAGACAAAACTTGTTACTACTGATCCATCATTTTCCATTATGTATGTTTCTTCATGACTTCATTTGTTGTTTTCTTGGCAGAAATACTGGAGTGATTTGCCATTTCCTTCTCTGACTCCTTTTATATGTAAGAAAACTAAACAAACAGAAGTAAGTGACTTGCCCAGGGTCATATAGCTACTAAATATCTGAAGCTAAATTTGAACTCAGGAAGATGAGTCTTTCTATATAATGATGCTACCTAACTATCTAGACAAGAAATTAAAGTGTCCTTTGAAAAATCTTCTAAGATGAGGGATGTGACAAAGTTTAATAGTCTCAACCACAAAAACTACTGGGGAAGTTAGCAAATATCCCAAGTGGGATTTGAACTTTAGTATCCTGATTCAAAGACCAATGAAATTCTCCCTATGTGGCAGTAAGGTGGCACTGTGGAGAAAGCAATAGGCCTGTGGTCAGGAAGACCTAGCTTGAATCTAGCCTTAGACACTTACTGTGTGTCTCTGGGAAAGCCATGTAACTCTGTTTGCCTCATTTCCCTCCTCTGTAAAAATGAGTTGGAGAAAGAATTGGCAAACCACTCTAGTATCTTTGTTAAGAAAACCCCAAATGGGGTCAGTCAGACATGACTGAAAACAACTAAACATTTCTCCCTAATCTAGGATGATTCTACATTAAAATCGTGATCATGAAATTTCTTTTTCAGTTTTCTAAAATGATTGTATCCAACGATGGGTACACCTCATAACCTAGGAGCCTATAGACTTGTATCCTTTGGAAGGCTCAATACAGAAGAGTACTATATTTTGAAAAGTACCTACATTTGAAGAGCTGAGTTCTAGCCCTTTCTCAGTAGCCATCTCAAGCTATGACTAAATGACTTTTTTGCATTCAGGGGTATGTTGATTGAGAAGATTCAGTTTTTAAATTGAGATTTTTAATCTTAGAAAATAAGCAAATGATATAAATCAGGACTTAAAGACATTGATTTAAATATATATATATATATATATATATATATGTATATTAATGTGTTGCATGTTTTTAAACATACCTGCCTCTAGGCTTCCTCCATCATTTCAGCAAAAAAGTAGTACATGTAAAAAAGAATGGTTTGAATTAGATGATCTAATAGATCTCTTACAGTTCTGACACTGAGATTTCCTCCCCCATTTCCATGTCATGTTGCAAAAAATTCAGGATAGAATTTTTGTGTGGATTTTTAAAATAACTCTCATTTACTTGAAATGCCCACTTATCTGAAATAGATTTAGTTCCAGGCCATTCAGAACCAAGAGAATTTATTGTAGAATAATGATCCCAAATAATTATAGAAAGAGAAGCATTTTTTAAAGTAGAAAGGATTTGAAAATGAAGACTGATTATTCATTGCCAGTTGTCCAGCTTCACAATATTCTCTCCAATTCTCCAACTGAACTAGACAAATTGTTATTAAAAACCAAATCTGTCAGGGGCAGCTAGGTGGTGCAGTGGATAGAGCACTGGTCCTGGAGTCAGGAGTTCAAATCCGGCCTCAGACACTTAATAATTGCCTAGCTGTGTGACCTTGGGCAAATCTCTTAGCCCCATTGCCTTAAGTATTAAAAAAATAAAAAGAAACCAAATCTGTGCAAAATAAGATAGATAGTATCATGGAAATATCAAATGTGAACTTGGACAAACTTTGAGAGACAGTGGAGGATAGAAGGGCTTGGTGTGCTGGCATCCTCTGGATCATGAAGTATCAGACATATCCTAGATATAATGTTAGACCCTGGGGATACACACATTAAAAAATAAATAATCCCTGCCTCTTAAAACATTACATTCTCTGAGGTCATACAAGATACAAACAAATAAATCAATTTAATGCCTCCTGTCAAGGGGAAAGAATGTTGTGGGTTTGCATTGACTTCTATGATTTTGCAATATTTGCTTATTTATTAATGTATGGCAACATCCTAAGGTTTTGGACTTAGGTGAGATTAAAAGAACTATGAAAAAAGAGAGAGCATATATGGAGAGGACAGAAGTGTTAGCATTTTGGTAGTATTCCTCATTCCTCACCACTACCAATTCCACTACTACCAACACCACCACAACATACACCCCCCCCACACACACACACAGGCACCAGGACCATAGGAATAGTGGTGGTGACAAGATGTTTGCCTCCTTAAATCCACACTTCCTCATGGGACATAGGAAGGAAGAAATTTAAAGCATCAAGTAGCAAGGTATATAAGACTTTTTGCTTTCTTTTTTGTGTTGAGTCTTAATGAAAGTTCTGGGGAGAGGGAAAGGAACAAGTAGGAGGTCTTTACATCTCCCACTGTCTTATTTCAGATGGTTGGGAATGACACCCACTTATAAGTCTTTTATTCTGCGAATGAATGCATCTCATTGATCAAGTACTATTTCTCAGAAGTCGCTATGGTTGATCTTGGTCTTTGTGTTTCTTGGTAAAAGGATGTTCCTTTGTTAAAAAGGATGAGTGCAAATGACATTTCTGAGAGCCATAAAGGAGAAGTGACCATTCCTTTTGTTGGGTTAGAATCCATTGTTAGATAGTTTCCTCTCTAACTTGGGGCATGATCATAAATCATTTAAATGTTTCAAAGATAGAAATGGTATTAACTTGAGTTTTTAAAATTTGCTTCATCAAATCCCAAGCCTACATAGTAGCCTCTAGATGTTACATAAATACAGCAAAATTTGAGGAAGGAAAAATATTAATAGTTTGGTGGTGGAGGCAGAGGTAAGATTTCCCCTAGGAAATACCATCTAACTTGAGCCTAGGGCTTGTTAGAAGTAAAATCAGAGACTAAATCTCTTATAAATGTGGGGGGAAGCAGCTTATGTAAATGTACAGCTAAGGGAGATAAAACTCTGAGCTTTGGGAAAAGTGGGTTGTCCAGTTTGGCTTAAATATAGAGTACACAAAGTTAAAGAATATCAAATCTTAGAAGGGGAGATTAAAGTCAGATTATGAACAATATTAAATGCCAAACTGAGGAGTTTTTGTTTTGTTCTTCATTCTTTGCTTCAAAGAGGACCAATGACATTATGAGGTAATGTCTTCACTTGTGTGTAAACTGGATTCAAGTGAGGCAGAGCTACACAAAGTCTTCAATCCCATTCTATCTTCCTGAGTCATCCACATCCAATGTAAAGATAAAAGTCAAGATGATTGGTGGTGACCCAAGATGCAGTAGATACTTTCTATGTCTGACCAGGCTCTAAATGCTCCACAGCTTCACAGCTATTGGAGCAAATTGTTCTCATCCACCAAATCAGCTGGGGGAAATCTTCATATGCTTGGGGTAGATATCTCCCTAACTCACGAATGGGTTTGAGATCTATCAGTTATTTCCAATTTGGCTTATCCCATATGCTGAGATGGTGTTAGTGGGGTGTGGTCCCTGTGCATGCATTGAAGTCATTGGTGAGGGTGAAAGATAAATATCAAAGAAAAGGAACCCTATTGAACAATCCTCAATCCAGAGGTGCTAGTCATTATGAACATCGTATGTGCCTATGACAATGTGTTTGTTTTCTGAAATGGTGAAAAACTTGGTCAGATTTGTGCATTAGTTCTGTTTTTGAACATTTGAATAGCTTTTCCCATAATTAGTATTCATTTTATTATAATACTTTGAGTTTCAAACTTTTCTCCCTCACTTTCTTCTCACTCACTCCTCTTCTGACAATGCTGGCAGTTGTATATAGTTTACACCTGTGCTATCATGTAAGCATATTTCCATATTAGTCTCAATTGTGGAAGAAGAAATAGATCAAAAGAAAAAACATACACAAGAAAGAATAAAGTAATTGAAAAAATGTGCTTAGATTTGCAATCACAATCTATCATTTCTTTGGGTAGGGATAGCATTTTTCTTTCTGAATTATTTGTACTTGTCTTGGATCATTGTACATCTGAGAAGAGATGGTTGATTTATTCATAGTTTATCATCACATAATGTTGTTGATACTGTGTACATTGTTTTACTGTTCTCATTTCACTTTGTATCAATTTTTACAAGCTTTTCCAGCTTTTTCTGAAATCTGCTTATTCATTACTTTTTATTGCATACTAGTATTGCATTACATTCATATGTTACACCTTGTTCATCCTTTCCCAATTGATAGGCATCCCCTCAATTTCCAATATGTTGCCAGCACAAAAAGGGTTACTATAAATATTTTTGCAAATGTAGGTTCTGTTCTGGTTTTTATTATCTGTTTGGCAATTAAATCTTGCTGAAATGTTGGATTGTAATTTGATCACCCTTTGGGTATAGCTCCAATTTGCTCTACAAAAAGGTTGGATCAGTTCACAACTCCACCATCAATACATTAGCATCTCAATTTTCTCACATTCTCTCCAACATTTATTATTTCCCTTTTTATTTGTCATATTAGTAATCTGAAAAGTGTGAGGTGGCATCTCAGAATTGTCTTAATTGGCATTTCTCTTATCAGAAGTGAGGTGGAATACTTCTTCATGTGCCTATACATAGTTTTGATTTCTTCATCTGAAAGCTACCTATTCATGTCATTTCATGATTTATCATTTGATGAATGGCTTATATTCTTATAAATTTAACTCAGCTCTGTATATATATTTTAGAAATGAAGCCTTTATCAGAGACACTTACTATAAAGATTATTTCCCAGCATTCTGCTTTCCTTTTTATCTTGGTTGCTTTGGCTTACTCGTATAATTTTTAAATTTCAATTTATCTTTTTCACATTAGTATAATAGTCTTGTAAAAGTAAACATAATTTCCCCTCCCCCTCCACAAAGATAGAAAAATCTCAAGCAAAATTAAGTGAGAGAAAAAAGTGTACTTCAATCTGTGTTCACATACCATGGGCTCTGTCACTGGCTGGGTATGATCCCATTATTTATCATAAGCTAATCAAAGAAGTTGTTTTAATATTTTTTTCTCACAGTTGCTATTGCTTTCTGTATTTCCCTCCATCCTATTCTTCCCCACTCTCATTTATTCTATTCTCTCTCTCTCTCTTTTCACCCTGTCCTTACTCAAAGTGTGTTGTATCTGACTACCCTGCCCCATGATTTTCCCTCTCTTCTATCACCTACACCAATCCCCTCCCCTTCCCCTGTCTTCTTTCTCCCATCCCTTTCCTCTCCTTCCCCCCCCCCCCAGAGTAAGCTGGATATCTAAATCCTATGAGTATATATTATTTCCTCTCTGAGCCACTTCTGCTGAGAATGAAAACCCATTCTCATTCCCCCCATACCTTCCCCCCCCTTACTTCATTGCAAAAACTATTTTTGCCTCTTTTATATGAAGTGACTTAGCCTATTCTACCTCTTCTTTCCTTTTCTCCCAGTACATTCCTTTCTCATCCATTAACTCTTCCTTTATAATATATTATACCTTCATATTCAGTTCCCTCCTATGCCTTGTCTATATATGCCCTTTCTAACTGCCTTAATATATATGAATTATCAGAATCATATTCCCATGCAGGAATATAAGAAGTTCAAAATCATTAAATCTCTCTCAATTTGCCCTTCCCATCCACCCTCTCTATGCCTCATCTAAGATTAAACTTTCTGTTCAGCTCTGGCCATTTCAACAAGAAAGTTTGAAAGTTCCCTGTTATTTTGAATGTTAGTCTGTCCCCCTGAAAGATGATGTTTAGTTTTGAAAGAAGATTCTCAGTTGTAATGCAAGCTCTTTTACCTTCTGGAAAATCATATTTCAAACCCTACAAGTCCTCAATGGAGACATTCCTAAATCCTGTGTAATTCTAACCACAGCTCCATAATATCTGAATTATTTCCTTCTGGCAACTTGTAATATTTTCTCTTTGACTTGGGAGTTCTGGAATGAGGCTATAATAATCCTGAGAGTTTTTATTTTGGTATCACTTTCAAGAGGTGATCAGTGGATTCCCTCAGTTTCTATTATACCTTCTGTTTCTAGGTTATCAGGGAAATTTTATTGGAGAATTTATTAAAAATGAAGTCTAGTCTCTTTTCCTGGTCATGACTTTCACATAATACAGTAATCTTAAAATTATCTCTCCTGGATCTGCTTTCCAGGTCAACTGTTTTTCCAATGGGATATTTCACATATTTTTTAGTTTTTCGTTCTTTTGGTTTCACTTTATTCTTTCTTGATTTCTCACAAATTTATCAGCTTCCTTTAGTGCCATTCTACATTTGAAGGAGTTATTTTCTTCAGGGTTTTTAAATTTATTTTTCCATCTGTCCAATTCTGCTTTTTAAGGTATTCTCCTCATTGACCTTTTGGATTACTTTTTCCATTTGACCTAAACTGATTTTTTTGAACATGTTATTTTCTTTGGTAATTTTGTTGTAACTCCACTAAATTCCTGATTTGGTTTTCATGATTTTTCTGCATTGCTTTCATTTCCCTTCTCAATTTTTCCTCTACCTCCTTTATTTGATTTTCAAAATCTTTTTTTGATCTCTTCCATAGCCTGAGATCAATTCCTATTTTTCTTGGAGACTTTGGATAAAGAAGCTTTGTCTTCTGAGTGTGTATTTTGATCCTCCATGGGACCAAAGTAATTGTCTATTCTTTCTTTTCTGTTGTTTGCTTACTTCTCCAGTCCATGATTTGATTTTAATGTACTTTCCTAACCTTTTGTAGGGTTTTGGGAGACCCCTACAGGAACTTCAATTCCTTCAAAGTCTTATGAGAGGCTCTTACTGTTCTGGTCTGTGGATGATCACATACACTCCCCCTTTGCCCTGTAACTCTGAAGAAAATCCCTGCTCCACTGTGGCAGTATGGGGCCTCAGACTGTAACTTGAATTTGAGTATGGGCAAAGCAACAGAGTCCTGTTCCAAGGATAATGGACAGACATCTGTAGTCTCCCCAACCTCCTTATTGTCCATGAGCTGAGTGCTCTGGAAGCACTGGATGGCTCCACATGTTCCCAGGGACAGGTCTGCACTGACACCTGTGCTGGCCTGGGCTCCATAATCACTTTAGTGTGGCAGAATTTTTCCGCTGATCTTCCACATTGTCCTTAGCAATTCCTGGGCTGAGAGATCTGGAAACTGACCTGACTGCCTTAGACACAAGTGCCCCAGAGATCCAGGCACTCTGAGGCTTCTGTTCCTGGAAGGTTGGAGCTGGTTTATCCCAGCATGGACACAACCTGGGCTGTGCTGAGGCCCTTTCCAACCCCAGTGGAATAGACCCTTCCCTCCAATCTTTCAAGTTGTCTTGGGTTGGAAAACTATTACACTCAGTCTTTCTATGGATTCTGCTACTTTAGAATTTGGTCTGAGTCATAATTTCAAGACATTTAGAATGGTCTCGGGGAGAGCTTCTGGGAATTCCTGCCTCACTCTGCCATCTTAACTTTACAAATTTTTTTAAATTTGGTATAATCAAAGTTATCAGTTTTATGTTTCGCAATCCCCTCTTCTCTCTTGCTTGGTCATGAATTCTTCCTTTCCCCATAGATTTGATAATTAGAATATTCCTTGTTCTTCTAATTTGCTTATGATGTCATCCTTTATTTGTTAATCAGGAACCCATTTTGAATTGGTAAATTGTAAGGAGATGTTGATCTATACCTAGTTTGATTTTGCAGTTTTCACTGTGCATTATTTCTATATGTTGTTTTCTTGGTGTTTTTCATTTGTAGTAGTCATTGTCCCTTTTAATCATGATAAGAGTCTGAAATGATTGCCTTTTACATCCACAACTCCCTGTGAGACAGTTATCATCCCATTTTACTGAAGAGATGTTTGTGGAAGAAATTCAGAAACTTAACCAAAGTATTAAGTGGTAGGGGGAAGAATCAAATCCAGTTCTGACTTTAAAATCCCCTCTGTTTACAATGCAACACTGTATCCATCAAATGTACTATGCATGTGTTTTTATGTGTTTGTCATGTAAAATATAATAAATTGCCAGCAGGATCCATCACACTGCATAAGATATATGTGTATATATATATATATATATATATATATATATATATATATATATATATATTCATTTACATATCTAAAATTTTTTATTCTAGCAAGTCAAAAAGAATAACTGTAAGAAAAGTCAAATACTCTGTGAAACAAAGATATTAACTACTAAAATATATTTTTTCAAAATTGGATTCTATATCATTGTGATGCTCAAATGTGGCTCCAAAACGTTAAGAAAATACTTTCCTTTTCATTGCAGAGATGGGGAGCTATGAGTGTGAAATGTTGCATGAACTATTGGAAATGGTTGGTTATATTAGTTATTTTTGCTGAATTACTTTTCCTCCCTTTTTGAAAATTTGTTGTAGCAAAGGATGGCTCAGTGGGTATGTAGGGAGGAATATATTTGAAAATGAATGTGCTATAGAAAAAATATCAATAAAAAGATTAAAAAAGAAAACAGATTCTCCAATTTATTTTTTTTATTTTTTTTTGCAAGGCAATGGGGTTAAGTGACTTGCCCAAGGCCACACAGCTAGGTAATTGTTAAATGTCTGAGGCTGGATATGAACTCAAATACTCCTTACTCCAGGGCCAAAACTCTATCCACTGCACCACACAGCTGCCCCTAGATTCTCCAATTTAAAGGGCACATAGTACAAGAACTGATTCACATATCTGCATGGTTTGGAAGGATCTACTGGTTAAACATTGACTCTTTTGGTCATACTTGATCACAACTCACCTTCAAATGGACTTTGAAAATAAGGAATGACAAGTAATTTTATAGGTTGGATGATAATTCATACATGTGTGATTCAGTAGTTGCTAACAAAATAAAATATAATCTTAAAAACACTTATTACTGAATAGTGTTCACTTTACAAAACAAGCTGTAATCCTTCATCTATGACCAGAACATGTCCTGTACTATAAGGAAGTTCTAGAAGAAAAAGAAAAGCACATGCCACATCACTAGGCTTTGCAAACCTCCAAAGAGGAATATTTTTCTTTAACTTATTCTTTCATACCTTTCATCATATCTGTGTGGATAGACCCTGGACAATGACATTCACTTGAATTTTCTTCATTGCTACTTCTTTAGTAAGCAAATAGGAGAAACCAACTAGCATTGTAAACATATTGGCCAGGATTTTTTTTAAACTAGCAGCACTTCCAATATTAAGAATAGAGCTTCCCTGTTGTTGACTCATAAAAAGCAAAGCAGTTTTATATATCAGCATGGCTTCCAAGAAGTTAGTGTGAAGCTGGGACCCTGTGTCTTCAGTTTTTGTTCTTGGTAATAAGGCATCCCTGTTTGTGCTACCTGCATTTACTAAAAAAATCTAAATTTTTCTTCATTTTTTCAAATATGTTTTAAACATCTTGCTCTTGAGCAACATCATAGTAATGTGTCAAAATATTTCCTCAAGTCTCTAGTATAGCCTCTTTCGGCTTCCAGGTTCCTGCCCTTCTGGGCCATTAACTGGGTCACTAACTTTCTAATAGCCAAGAACCTTAGAACAGGACTCCCACCTTCTCCATAGCAGGCTAAGCTAACCCTTCTTTAGAAGGGTCAGTGTTGGGGTAGAATTTCATGGGATTATGTTATAACTATTTTATACATATGTTTCATCGAAGAAATATATCTAGTATCAGATATCAGGTATTGTTCCCAACTGGGGTTGAGGCAAGGTGAGAGAGAGCTTATATATGGAGGGGGAAATATTCAGTTTATATTTGAAGCCAAAAGCTATTGTAATCTTTCTTACTGCAAATGATAGTGAAAACCCTTAATAAAGAATTAAAGTCCTCTGTAAGAAACTTTGTCTTCCTTAACCTTAATGTGGCAGCTCAGGAAGTTGTGAGCAGGAATTAAGAGGTGGGGCAGGGGTAGAAAGAGAAGTTACACAAAGAAGGAATTTTTTTTTAGTTTATAGATTTTAGGGACCTTTTGTAGTAAAAGTTTCACAAGCTAGCCAAAAATTTTACCATGGACTTAGATCATGGAAATACCGTTCATATGGCAAGTTGGTCTCACTAGACTGTGAAGAAGATCTGTGTTAGTTAAATCAGTTCCTTACATTCTGTAATTCTCAATTCTCCATTCCTGAAGTGAGGCTAATAATACCTTACCTTTTTCTATCTCACAGAGATCCTATGAGGACAAACTAACAGATGTGTCCATGGTTTGAGCTCTTCAGAAAAAAATAGTTCTACATAAATATAGAGAAACTAATTATAAAAAAAGAAATTCTGCTTAAATCCATATGTCCCCTTTATGAAAGACAAAAGTGAATTACAAGGAAACAGTTCAAGCAAGAAAATGTCTATGGTGTTAGTAATAATGCTGGGCTTGGGTTATCAGGTCTTAGAGTCCAAAGCCAATTTTGACAACTATGTGATTGATATCACTTACCCTTTCTGGGACTCAGTTTCTTTACCTGTAAAATGAGGAGCTTAGGATCTATAAATCATATGAAAATATTCTTATGAATTCATAATCTCTTTGATTTAGAAGTTCCCATCAGTGAAGCAGATAGCCACCCATATACACCTACCCATCTTGTACTAGTCTATTGCCTCCTAAAAGATTGATACGGGGATCCATTCAGTGTGTTGGAAGTCATCCTCAATTTCTCCTGATATTGTTAGGGTATGAGAGGAGGACTTTGGCTGTCCACCTGGCATCCCTCATTCTTGCCATGTAGTTATCTCATCTTTTCTTCTTATCATACAGTTGCTTGATGATGTCTTTGACTTCTGTTCTCAGTCAGTCTAAACATTTATTAAACACCTATTATATTCTAAGACACGGTGCTCAGCTCTGAGGTTACAAAAAGAGACAAAAGATAATTCCTGCCCTCAAGGAGCTCAAAATCTAATGGGGGAGATGACAAAGAAACAAGTATGTACAAACACTGTATATATATATACATATATATATATATATATATGTATATATATACACATACATATATATATATATACAGATATTTTCAATCACAGTTTTTCTTTTGTTATCTATTGTAGACTGCTCATACCCACCATAAATCTCTGTAGTTATATGAGTGATTAACATTTTTACTACTTTGAAGTCAATTGTCTTTCATGTTCCACTATCAGAATTGGTCAAATAACAATACTTTCCTTTCATGGGGATCTTGAGGTCAGTAAAAAAAACAAAACAACTTTGCATTTTCCTGAAACCTAACCCACTCCCCTCCTCTTCTTCAATTCTGGGAACTACTCATTCTCCATTGATACTGTCTGACTCCCAAGTATAAGTGTCCGTCCATCTAACTGTATGTGAAAGTAGGTCAATAGACATTCTTCATTCACTTGATAGTTGTTTGGATGGTTAAGCCAAACTCATTTGAAAAATTATAAATCTCTTTGAGGAATCTCCCCAAAATAAAGAAATTGATATAATCAGCATAAAGTCTTCTGCAAACAGGACCTCTACCCATTTTCCAGGAATACTGTACTCATTACTGGATCTTCTCTATCATAGCGATGAATGCCTTTGATGAACATATTTGTTTTATATCTTATCCAATGTTTATTATCAGATGGTTTTTGAATAGGTTATTTTTGTTGTTCTATTTTCCAAGGAATCATGAATGATTTTGGAGAATGGATAAGAAGTGCTTTATTATAAAAGTCTGTTTTATTCTACTGCATTAAATGCTTTTTTCATAATAAAAATAAAATGCAAAAATATATTCTTTATATCTTTTATCTAATAGTAAAATGTTAATCTGCTCCATTGTTGAACATTATTTAGCAAAGCCTCTTTTTCCCTAGTAAAATTTTCATTGAGATAAAAGGGACCAGAGAAGATGGAGTCTAGCTCCTTTATGGAAATATAGCATCTTGAATTGGATATTGTAGTCTCACATGTTTTTAACATCTCTAAGTAATCCAAAATCTCTTACCACTCTAAAAACTCCATTTGTATGAAATCAGCCACCTTTGTTGACACAACTGGGCCTGGGATCAACTAATAGAATTGTTTAAATGACTTTATCTCTGGGGTACAGGCTACTAAAGATCATTTCATTATTTCTACCAGTTATTTATGGATGACATTCTTCATAGGGGGTAACTTCCTAATTTTGTAGAATCTTGGAATGTGAGAAGTGGAAGGAACATTAGAAAACCTTGAGTATAATCCCTCCATTTTATACATAAAGAACGTGAGATTCAGAGGACCATGCTTTGACTAAGGTTGCACAGCAAGTAAGAGGTAGAGCCAGAATTCTGTTATC
The DNA here is from genome assembly GCF_037893015.1 of Macrotis lagotis. NCBI lineage: Eukaryota > Metazoa > Chordata > Mammalia > Peramelemorphia > Peramelidae > Macrotis > Macrotis lagotis. The sequence goes on along the minus strand of NC_133666.1, from coordinate 598,986,802 downwards.
TATTACAAGACCCCCATTGGTCTTGTCATATCATACTACCATTCCCAAAGTAAATCCTCCCACTAGCATGGGCTTTTATTGCAATACATTAAATTACATTTGTGATAGGCAGCATACCCCCTGTTCTGTGGCCTAGGCAAGTTCTTTTCCTTAAAAGATACTGAAATTGCACTTAAGTTTTGACCTAGTGACCAGGACACTGAGATTTGAACTATTGATATGATTCACTTCAATGAGAAGTTCAAGTTGGCCTCTGAGGCTTTGGATTGCAAACTCAGCAGTACGACCAACACATGGGAGTTATGCTCATCTGAATCAACTTGCAGTTTTACCATTCTTTTTTTTTAGGTTTTTGCAAGGCAAATGGGGTTAAGTGGCTTGCCCAAGGCCACACAGCTGACTCCAGGGCCAGTTCTCTATCCACAGCACCACCTAGCCATCCCTAGTTTTACCATTCTTAAGGATAAATTCTCATAGGACTGACTGGATTTGGGTCTTACTGTTTCATTGCATTCTACTCATTTTCCATTCACCATTGTTCAATGAGTATCTATCATATGCTGAATCATCATCTATATCCTGTGGTTTAGGAGTCAGCATCGACTCGAACTCTACCCTTAGAGAACTCTAGTGAAAGATTCAAAGAATTCTGTTATGTAACCATTGGAAAAATCATGAAAAAGAGAAACTATTCTATGTTTAGTTAGAAAAAGGGATGACAGAATGATAGCTTGAATTCAAAAATAAAGCAAATCTAAAATGAAAATAAAAAACAGTGACTTTGGGCAGATCACATGATATCAATTTCATAATCTATGAAAAGATTATGAGTTAAATGAACTCTAAGGTCTTCTTTATGATTTCAGTATTTTATGCTGTATGATTCCTAATCTGATAGCCTGCAACCACATAGCATATGTGGCTTTGTTTTCAATTTTAACAGTCTAAGGAAGGAATAGTTGACCTTTGTTGAGACACAGATCTTTTTAATCTATCTAGTGAAACTGATGAACTCCTTAGAGTGATTCTTTTAAATGAATGAAATGAAAATATATGTGTTTATAAAGAAAACAATTATACACACACATACACATCCATACATATATATGCACATATAAATACAGATATAGACACACACACACATATATATGTATATATATATATACATATATATATATATATATATATATATATATATATATATTACATATACAAAAGAAGTTCATAAACTCCAGATCAAGGGACCCACGCCCAAGAGTCATTCCTTTGGATCATGGATACCAGGACAACCCTGGGTTATCTTTTGTTCTTCACTCTTTCAAATGTATTCATAATACTATAAGAATGCCAGTGATGATGACAATAATATTCAACAAATTCAGACCTTCTAAGTTGAAGCTTCTTTAATTGTTTTGTGCCATAGGCTCTTTGGTCAGTCTAGTGAAGACTATGGATTCTTTCTCAGAATGATGTTTTAATTACACAAAATAAATTGTATAGGATTACAAAGAAAAGTAATTATATTGAAATCCAGTTACTATAATATCGTAGTGCTTTTTAAGCTTCCATAGACCCCAGATTAAGCACCTCAGATCTGTGGTCTAGGCTGTATACATAAAGGGCTGCTTTGTCATAATTTATTTTAAAAGGTGGTCTTTTATAACAGTTTAAAGAATGGGGGTTAAAATAGGAGTCATCCTAATATGGAAATATGTATACTTTTCATGACTGCGCATGTATATAGCCTATATCAGATTACTTGCCATCCTGGAGAGACAGAATGAGAGGGGAAAAAATTTTGAAACTCAAAAATGAATGTTTAAAACTATCTTTACATGTAATTAGAAAGAATAAACTACTAATTACTGAAAAAATTAAAAAGAATATGTAAATTAGACCATAATTATAACTATAATTATAAATATAACATAATTATATACATAATTAAAGTATTTTATATGTATAAAAGCAAAATAGGACTCATCAGTCTATGAAAAATGGGGTATTAGTGTTCTGATTCTTGTCTTTCTGTTAGGAAGTTAGTGTTAACAATTGAGGAAAGATTCTCTTGAGGATGACAGTGTAGGTAGAAATAAGAATTTCATCTTTTTTCTATTCTATTTCTATTTTATTCTATTCTATAAGGGGAAAAATTTAGTTTAGGATAAAATAAAGATTTTTTTAAAAAAGGATACTGCAAGAGCATTGATTAATATATCATCAATTCTCAAGATTTTAGAACTGGAAGGAAACTTGGAGAAATTCTAGGGCATGCTCTTCATTTTACTCATAGGGAAACTGTGGCCCATTCACTCACTCATTGTTGGGTGGGGACTAAGTAGCAAAGCTAGAATTCTATCATAGTTAATGACATTCCATATCCTTGCTCATTTCACTAGATTCAAGAAGTTTTAGAATTCCCTAGATTGGCTTCTTTGGGGAAGGTAAGAATACTGGAGTCGAGTTCAATCATGAGATGGGAGGGGGGAAACACTGAAGGGCAATAAGTTTCTCCTTCCTGGATCATAGTTGTAATTGGTTGATTCTGTTAAGGCTCTCCTTTTAAGAAGCAGTTGCTAGTTACTGGTCAGTGGTAAAAGGATGCTACCTTATTGCAGAAGATGAACACAGCAATTTTTTTCTTTTGTTAATAGGCTATTTGAAAAAACAATGTGGGGTGTTAACCTTGATTTCATCAATATAAGGAACTCCCTGAATGAAAATGCCTTCCACAGATGGAGATTCAGAACTCCCCTATGGCTTACAGTCTTAACGTTTCCTAAAGACTGAGAGGCAGTTATTTGCCTCTGGTTAGTCATAGAGTTGCTAGGCATCAGTTAAGAACAGAACTTGCCTCTTAGTGATTTCAAGTCCCTTGATCTGTTGTCCTTTCTCACAGGATCATAGATTTAGAACTGAAAGTGATTTTTGCATCATATAGTGCTTTACTCTTGTTCTTCAGACAAGGAAACTGAGGCCAAAGAGAGGTCAATGACTTCCCCAAAGTCACACACTAGAAGTAGTGAAATATCATCTGACTCCCCAAATCTAATACATTTCATTGATAGTGGTTGCCAGCAGGCAAGGAGAAAAATCACTAAGCCTTGCTGTTATATAAAATGTGTGTAGGGTGGGCATTAGGAGGGTAAGAGGGACATAGTCTCTATCTGCATATTGCTTCTGAACAATCCTGACCTCATTGGAATGGGTCACTCAGCAGTTGCAGTACCATAATGATAATCTTTGGGCCTATGCTGGGGAGTGGGACAGGATGTCAATCTCTGATACAGGAGTTTGCCTTGATCACACCTGTCTTCCAAGTATTTCAATCAATATCCTGGCTTTTCTATAAGGTTCCCTGTATGATTCTGCAACTGTAAAGGATGCTGGAAATGGGGGAAGGGGGAGAATCTCATTCTGTGTTTATGGAGATATTTATTCCAGGGAATACATAGTCTCATAAAGATCAGATTGGTAATTCTGTTTTCCTTGATGATTTGCAAAGCACTCTCCTCACCACAATCCAGTGAAGTAGGGGTGCCAAGATAGTGGTTCCTCTCAAAAACACCTGAAGCATTGTCATTTAGCTAGTATCTAACTGGTGTTGGAAGCCAGGTCACCAGTCTCTCAACTCTGAGCTGAGAACAGTCTGTAGAACCATACTGTTCTGGAGCTAGAGTGCCCATCAAAGCAGGAATTTGGACAGAGTGGATATGCTGAGACTGAGCCAGGGATGGAAGGAGCATTGGCAGACTCATCTGTCTCCCAACTGAGACCTTCCCCTTCACTGAGAAATGCAGCTATATGTTGCAGTAGAGAGAGCTGAACCAGAAGTCAGGAAGACTCATCTTTGTGAGTTTAAATATGACTCCCTACTAGCTGTGTGACCCTAGGTAAGTCGCTTAATCCTGTTTGTCTCAGTATCCCCATTTGTAAAATGAACTGGAGAAGGACATGGCAAAATGTGTCTTTTCCAAGAAATCCCCTAACGGGGTCATATATACTGAAATGACTCAACATCAACAAATAATGACCCTGAGTTCTAATTTTCAATTAACTTTCTTGGTTTTTCTGGTTCTGAATTCCTGTCTTGTTATACTTATTCTATCTCTGTTTCTGTGTATTGACTATATAGAGAGACTATATAAAGAGACTCGGTCTGAACTCTCTGACTCCCATTTGTGTTGACCCTACTATCATAACAACTCCAATTTCTGCTTAGACCTTTGATCACCATATTCTCATCTCTGGTCCTGGTTCTGGCACTCAGTTTCCTCCCTCCCTTGCTTCCCCATGTAACAAACAACTGTTCTCATCCCCCACAGTGATTAAACCTTGCCTTGCCAATGACATTTGATGGGATGTGACAGTAATCAGCTGCATGGCCCCAAAGGCTCAGGCTGGGATGGGTGATCACAGGTTGTTCATCTGTCTGGTACAGTCGTGGAAATTTGGCCTGAGGGCTTGAGAAATATATTGAGAAACTGTTATTTTACTTGCACCTCCACAATTCACGCTACTGGGAGCAAGGCCAATTGCACAGCATCCAGGTGTCTTCATTTCTTTTTTTGCACATTAAAGAGATTGATGACCTACTGCTCATAGGAGGAAAGGGAGTGGAGGAGGTTGAGCTCACAGTAGATTAGATGTGGAATAAAAGAGAAATATGTGTGAATGTCTATCTATAGACTGAATTCTGGCTCTAAGTGATGACAGATAATGGAAAAAGACTGGTAGCCAAGATATAAAGAGAGGATTATGATGATAATGGGTAATTAGTTGGTAAAGTCAGGAGAATCAGGAAGTCTCATCTTTCTGAGTTCAAATCTGACCTTAGATATTTACTAATTATGTGACCCTGAACAAGTCACTTCACCCTATTTGCTTCAGTTTCCTCATTTGTAAATGGAATTGGAGAAGGAAAAGGAAAACCACTTCACTATTTTTTGCTAAGAAAACTACAAATGGGGTCCTGGAGAGTCAGATGGGACTAAATAACAGAGAAGCTAAAAAGAAGATTATGATAGTAATGAGGAATTTATAAAGAATAAAGGTCTTTTCTTTATATAAAACACTCTAGCAAAGACAAAAAACAATCAAAACAGAGTTGAGGACACTGGCAATATCGTATTCTCCATAATAAAAGCAATGGGCATTCATTTAGAACTTTGAGGTTTGCAAAGTACATTGCACTCATGAACTCATTTGAATCCACAGTAACTCTGTGAAGTGATTACCTTCAGCAGGGAAATGAGTCTCATAAGTTAAGTAACTTGCTTATAGTTGCAGAAATACAAAGTCTCAGAGAAGGAATTTGAACTTAGCCTTTCTGTCTCTAGATCCTCAACTTCTCAGGTTGTTCTGAATCTACTTCCAAAAAGGAAGTCTTTAGGACTCTCCACTCATTTATATAAGATCATTGGGGAAGCTAGGTGGTACAGTGGATAGAGCACTGGCCCTGGAGTCAGGAGGACCTGAGTTCAAACCTGACCTCAGACACTTAATAATTACCTAGCTGTGTGGCCTTGGGCAAGTCACTCTTAATCTCATTGCCTTAAATAAATAATAAAAAAAATTAAAATAGAAAAAGGTTTATAAGATCAGACTGTAGTATTGTTACAGGGGGAAATGTGGAAGTAACTGGAATATGTGAATGGAAGGGATGAACTCTGTGTTGTGAAAAACCAAGACTTCAAAGAGAAAAAAAAACTGGTTAATGGAAAAAGAACTCACCTGGGGATACCATCATTGCCAGAACATGAAAGAGCTCTCTATCAGTGTTCACTGGAGAGCACTCAGAAACACTGAAACCAATTGGTTTTCTTCTTCCATATATCCCAAAGAACATGTGATTTTTTTATGTTCAAAAAAACCTATTCTGATTACAAAAATGTAAAGCTTACCTCCCTTCCTCAGGTTCCTCTAACTCTAGAGACCCTTGTCATGAATCCCTTGTTCTTTTACATCTGTGTTTTCAACTTTTGATGGACAAAGGAGGAACCATGGACAGAATCTTGGAACTAGAATTCAAATACTTTGGCCCATTCACTGATTATAGGATGTCTTTCTCAATCTGGGAAAGGTACATGAACTAGATTTTTTTAAAAAAAATTTTTCTTTACTTAAGGTAATGAGTGACTTGCCCAAGGTCACACAGCTAGGCAATTATTATATGTCTGAAGGTTGAATTTGAACTCAGGTCCTCCTGCCTACAGGGCAGTGTCCTATCCACTGTACCACCTAGCTGGCCCAGGAACTTGATCTTAATCATATCCCAGGTCTCTCTGATTTTTTCTTTGTAACTTCATGGCCAAATAGTATCCTGTCCAGGACTGGCACTTAATATAAGGTGCTTCTATTGAGTTTCTTTCACTTCCATTTTCTCCCTCCCTCTCTATTACTTTCTCTCTTGTCAAAGGACCTAGATTCATCTGTGAGCTCTGCTATTTTCCACATTTCTGACACCAGGAATCATAGCTCTCTGGTCTTCAGGTTCCTTATCCGGAAAATAAGGGAACTGGATTACATAATCACTAAAGTCCCCTTCCAAATCTACTCTATACCTTTCCCCCTTCTCTTCCTCTTTTCCTTTCTTCGCTTTTCCCATAACTTACCCTTTTCCTTTCTCTTTTTTCTTTTACTGTATCTCCTTTTTTCCTCTCTCCCCTTCTTTTGGTCATCTCTCCCCACCTCTTCTCTACTCTTCCTTCCTTCCCTTTCTTCTCATCCTTAACCTTGAAGGATCTAATTTGAAAAGTACAGGCATCCCCCGCACTGGTTTTTTTTTCCCCCTTCCCTAGAAAGCCACCTCCACTGTCCTATTTTTCCTTTACTGGACATCTGCCTGGGGAAAGTAGAGATTTCACTGATTACTTCCTGGATCCAGACTCTAGAGAAGGCTGCATTGTACTCTGTGGCATAAAGGAAATAGCAGTTTGTCTCTGGGGAGTAGTGAGCTGAACACGGAGAATCACTGTTGGTGAGCAGGGTCCAGCCAGTGCATGGGTTATTTGGGGACTAGGGCCCAACCTAACAAGCTCAGATAGGCCATACTTTTATTTTTTTTATTTTTTAGGTTTCTGCAAGGCAAATGGGGTTAAGTGGCTTGCCGAAGGTCACACAGCCAGGTAATTATTAAGTGTCTGAGGCCAGATTGGAACTCATGTATTCCTGACTCTATCCACTGAGATACCTAGCCGCCCCTAGGCCATACTTTTTTAAAGAAAAGTTTATTATTTTTCATTTATTTTTTCTCAATTACATGTAAAAGTAGTTTTTAACATTCATTTCAAGTTCTTTTGATTTCCTCTTTCTTCCCCCCTCCTTGAGAAGGCAAGCAATTTGATAAATATAGTCATGCAAACCATATTTCCATATTAGCCAAGTTAAAAAAGAAATCACAATATCCCCCCATCTCCCAAAAACAAAAGGACAATAAAGTTTGAAAAATATGCTTCGATCTACATTCAGACTCCTTTAGTTTTTCTCTTGAGGTGGATAGCATTTTTTATCTGAAGCTGATGGGTCATACTTCTTAGAGGGAGGGCTAAACTTCTTAATAGATTACTGGAAATATTTTTTTGCCTGCACAGGTACAATTTTTTTGCATTCAAATGTACTTCCTGTCTCAAGAGATTTACATACAGAAGTACAGTATATTAAATTGATCCTCATGAAGCAAATGGAGAGAATATTAAAATAAGGAAGAGTTGGAGTAGGCCCTCATAGAGTTTTAACCAGGAGAAAACAATAATTCAGCTTCAGTTGATGGGACAGCAGCCAAAAGAAAGAAAGACAAGGGTTAAGCCAACTTCTAAATTTTATTCCTAATGAGGAAAATCCATTAAGATCATTAGATATGAGCAGAACTTTGTAAGGAACAGCCATTATAACCCTAAGCTTGAGCTGCCCTTGAGCCAGGAATGTGGGTTATAGAAACAATCCATCAATCATAGATGCTTATACTCAGGCTATGTTACAGATTAATCCAGAATATTACCTTAGATGTCCCTGAGTACAGTGTGTCCTAAAGTGACTTGTTCAGAAAACACTTTAGTACTTGAAATATAGTGTTCACACTCACAGGTCAATGTCTGTGAGATCTTGCCCCAGGTACAAATGGAGAAATTTTGGAAAAAAAGAAAAAAAGGCAGAGTCTGTATATATATAGTGGAGAAATCCTTGTATACAGAATTAGAAGACCTGGCTTTCCAATACCCCTAGAGGGGGAGCCATGAAAAACAAAATATCTGTTAATAGAGTTAGATAGTGGGGTCAGAGGAGAGAAGAATGCTGGGCACTGGTTAAAATTTACCTTTAGGATTTATGACAGTGGAGTAAAAACGATTCAGATAAAGTATGGTCATTCATAAAAGTAGGATGACTACCTCCTCTGATTGGTCATTTCCTTCAGAAATCTCTTTACGCTAAATGTCTAGGTCTGCTATATTTACTTCTTTATTCCTCTCCAGCCTCTGTTCCTGACTCCAGACTTCTTTTTCCCACTATCCATTCTTTTTCCTCCTTTTCAACAATGTAAGCCTTTTTGAGAGCAGAAACTTAAACTTTCTCTTTTTGCTCCTATTTGTATTCCTAGAACTTAGCAGAGAGCCCAAGTCAACACTTAATAAATGTTGGCTTGACTTGAGTATCTTGCAGAAGGTTTTCTTACAAAATACATATTTAGACTGGAGAATCTTTGAGTATCCTCACAACTGTGTGAATATGTGATTCCCATAGTGAACTAAGGATGATGATTCATCTTTAGGACTTCAAAAAGGGGTGTGTGTGTCTGTGTGTGTGTGTGTGTGTGTGTGTGTGTACACATGTGTATGCACATATGTTTTAACTATTGAGAGAAGAGAGCAGTGTCACATTGTGTACAAAATTCAAGATTTTGAATGACAGGGTACTTCTTTCAAATCTCACTCTTGCACTACCTGTGTTACCTTGGGTCAGTTATTTAACCTCTCTTTACCTGAGTTTCCTATATGTAAAAATAAGAGTTAAGACTAGATAGACTTGGAAGTACCTTTCTGTACTGGCTTTTTAATCTTAGGAAAATAAGAAAAAGAAAACTATTTGTAAATGGAATCATGATAAGAAATGACAGAAAGAATGAACCACCCAACTCTTACTTTGCTCTTTTGATTCTCTACCATGGAGACAAAAAAATCTGGACCATGATGGATAGACAATCAAGACCCAAGATAAGTAGAAGAGGACAATTAGGTATGTTCAATAAGTTAAAATAGCTAAATTCATGCACATTACATCCTGGGTTTTGCCAGGGCCGGTGTAGTCTGCCTGGCTCAGATGATGACTTAGAATCAGGCATTTCAATAGAAGGAAACTTTAGGTACTATAACCCATCAACTAATAAAAAAAATGGGAGAAGCCTGGATTCAGAGTTCACTCTATTTATCAAATAGCTATAGACTCATAGAATATAGATATCCCTGACATAACATAATGACACTGCTAGCCTATAGATTCAGGTTTAGGAGGGCAGAACTATAGTTCTTTTTTTGCAAGGCAAATGGGGTTAAAGTGGCTTGCCCAAGGCCACACAGCAAGGTAATTATTAAGTGTCTGAGAACGGATTTGAACCCAGGTACTCTTGACTCCAGGGCCGGTGCTTCATCCACTGCGCCACCTAGCCGCCCCAGAACTATAGTTTGAATAAACATTATGACAAGCCTATACCATCAACTAGTGCTTGTAATAGGGTCAAATAAGTTATCATGTCAAAGTAGATCAGGGATTTTCTGTTTTATTGTACAGGATAACTATTTCCCAAATCAAAGCTGCGAAACTGTTACATGTACAGCCAAATTATAAAGTGAATGTTTATTCATGCAATATGTGATATGTTCATTTTGTTCTTATTTTGGTAGAAATTTTCTTGCTATTCTTATTTCCTTTATACTTGCTGGCAACATGGATATATTATATGCATGTATGATATATGTCTATACTTAGTTTTTTAGCCACTTGCATAGCCTATTGATGTTATTACTCTTTTCATTTTGCTTTCTGTTATGTATTCTTGCTTGTGCAATATGACTATAAGTATACTGGTGAGAAATATGCCTATAATATAACCTGCATGAAATTTTGATCTTTGATCAGCAAAACTGCCCTTGGTTAATGCTTTGTAGTATACCAGGTTTATTGCATGCATTTTTTTTAAAGAGGACATAGATAAGGTTTTAATTCAGACCTACATGAGGAGTAAGTTGCAGTAATTCTTCCATATTCAACCACAAACAACCATAAAATAGTGCCCCAAACAAATCATGGAACCATACAACCATCAAAAATATGAGGTTGGGGCGGCTAGGTGGCGCAGTGGATGAAGCACCGGCCCTGGAGTCAGGAGTACCTGGGTTCAAATCCGGTCTGAGACACTTAATAATTACCTGTGTGGCCTTGGGCAAGCCACTTAACCCCGTTTGCCTTACAAAAAAAACTAAAAAAAAAAGATGAGGTAAAACAATCTTTTAGCTATGGAAACTTGAAAGAACTGCAAAAAAGGTGCACCTCCTGCTGCCTGGTAGAAGAGTGTAAAGGATAGACATTTGGTGGGGAAACAACACCAGAATGAAGAAAGTATGCTCCCAAAGCTTTCCCCTACACATCATTTTATGTTATTTTTTTTAAAAAAAATTGTTTATTTATTTTATAGTATTACAATAATCTTGTTGTGAGAATAAATATAACCCCCCCCCCAAAAAAAGATGAGAAACTTCAAGAATAGTGAGAGAGAAAAAAAATGTACTTCAGTCTGTGTTCAGATTCCAATGGGTCTGTCTCTGGGATGAGTTGCCTTCTTTATCATAAATCCAACAGAGAAGTTGCTTCACCATTTTCCCCACACTAGCTATATTTCCCTCCACTATATTTCCTTCTGACTCTCATTTATTCTATTCTCTCTCTCTGTCCTTTCACCCTGTCTCTGTTCAAAAGTGTGTTGTATCTGAGCACCCTCTCCCACAATCTTCTCTCTCTTCTATCACCTATTCCCCTCTTCTCTTCCCCCATTCACCCTTATTCCATTCTTTTCTTCTCACTTTTTCCTAGGGTAAGATAGATTTCTATACCCTATTAAGTGCATGTTATTTCCTTTCTGAGACATTTCTGATGAGAATGAAGGCTCACTCATTCCCCCTTGTCTTCCCCTGTTCAACTCCATTGAAAAAGTTTTTTTTTCTTGACTCTTATGTAAAATATCTTAGCCCCTCCTTCATCTCCTTTTTTCTTCCTCCCAGTACTTGCCTTTATCACCTACTGACTCCATCTTATTAATATATTATACCATTATATTCAGCTCCTTCCTCTTCCTTGTCTATATATGCTCTTTCTAACTGGTCTTCTGAAGGAGAATTTCATATGAGTTATCAGTATCTTCTTCTCATGCAGGAATACAAACAGTTCACCATCATTAAGTTCCTCATAGTCCTTCTCTTCCACCTTCTCTATGGGTCACCTGAGTCCTCTACTTGGAGATCAAACTTTTTGTTCACCTGAGTCCTCCACTTGGAGATCAAACTTTCTTTTTTCTTTGTTTCAATAGGAAAGTTTGAAAGTCCCCTGTTTCATTGAAAGTCCATCTTTTTCCCTGAAAGAGGATGCTCCATTTTTCTGGGTAATTGATTCTTGGTTGTAAACCAAGATCTTTTGCCTTCCAGAATATCATATTCCGAGGTCTACAAGCCCTTAATGTAGATGCTGCCAGATCCTGTATAATCCTGACTATAGATCCACGGTAGTTGGATTGTTTGTTTCTGGAAGCTTCCTGTATTTTCTCTTTGACTTGGGAATTTGGGAATTTGGCTTCAATATTCCTGGAAGATTTTTGGGGGGGATCTCTTTCAGGAGATGATCTATGAATTCCCCCAATTTCTATTTTACCACATGCTTCTAGGATCTCAGTGCAATTTTGGTGTATTATTTCTTGAAAAATGCAGTCTAGGCTCTTTTCCTGGTCATGACTTTCAGGTAGCCCAATAATTTTTAAATTTGTTTTTCCAATGAGATATTAAACATTTTTTTTCTAATTTGAGGTGGTTTTTTAATAGTTTTATTTCTTCCTAAATTCTTGCAAAGTCATCAGCTTCCTTAGTTCCATTCTGCATTTGAAGGAGTTATTTTCTTTAGAGAGTTTTTTTATTTCCTTTACAAGCTGGCCAATTCTGCTTTTTAAGGCATTCTTCTCCTCATGTTTTGCTTTTTCCATTTGGCCTAAACTGATTTTTAACATATTATTTTCTTAATATATTTGTATTTTTTTCATGAAGCTGCTGATTTGGTTTTCATGATTTATCTTCATCATTCTAATTTCTACTCCCAATTTTTCTTCCACTTCCTTTAATTGTTTTGCAAAGTATTTTTTGAGCACATCCATAGCCTGAGCCCATTATCTATTTCTCTTGAGGGTTTTAGATACAGAAGCTTCTATTTTGTTGACATCTGAGTGTGTATTTTGATCCTCCATGGGGCCAAAGTAATTTTCTAGGGTCAGATTCTTCTTTTTCTGTTATTTGCTCATTTCCTCATCCTAAGACTGATTTACCATACTTCCAAGGATTTGGGTTTTTTTTGGGAAAACCCATAGGGACCTTAATTCCTCCAAGGTCTTATGAGAGGCTCTGACTGCTATTTTGCCTCTGCTTTTGGTATGTGGATGACCACAGACCCTCCTCTCTGCCCTAGAGATGTGAGGAGGGTCCATGCTTGACTATGGTGCTATGGAAGCCCAAATTGCAACCTGGATCTGAGTATGGGCAAACAACTGAGTCCTGCCCCAGAGTTATCAGAGAGACTTCTGAAATATCCCCCAACCCCCTTACTGCCTGTGGGCTGTGCTCTGGAGGTGCAGGCTGGCTTCCCCGATTCCTGCTGCAGGTTCTCACCACAGGGCTGCTCTGAGGTTGGCTCCACACTCACTCTGGTGTGGCAGAGTTCTCTCAGCACTCCTTCAGGCAGTTCCTGGTGATCCCTGGGCTAGTAGGTCTGGAAACCACCCTCTCTGGCCTGGACCCATGTGCCCCATGGACCCAGGTGCCCCAGGGATCTAGGAACCCAACTGGTTTCACTGCACACTGGGGCCATGTTTACAGTGGCTTTTTCCAATCCCTGATCCCAGTGAAACAGACCTTTCCTGTGGAAATTCTAAGTTGTCTTGGACTGGGAAATTCTATCATTCAGTCTTTCTGTGGGGTCTGACCCTTTTAAATTTTGTTTGAATCATAATTTGATGGCTTTTAGAGTTTTTGGTGGAATAAGTTTCCAGGAATTCCTGCCTTCATTGTGCCACCTTGGCTCCACCCCCCCCCATATTATATGCATTGTTATTGAATATTTACTATGAGTTTCACATTGTTACCTGGGGTGTTTGACCTGGAATAAAACTTTATTTTCTGACCTTCTGATTAAGTAATAGATGAGTAAGTTAGGGCTCAGAAGGTGAATGGCCTCCTGTATCTGCTGTCTTAAAATCATGCTCTAATTACTTCATGTTTAGAAATCATTAATTTTTTATAGGATTTTGAGCTTTTCTGGGATGAGATTATATTTTTTTCTACCTCTTATCTATTGTTCATAATACCCAGTAATTGAAACAGCTGAAAAGATATTCAATAAATAATCATTGAATTTATAAGTGAAATCGAAGGAACAAAGATTATTTTGTTTCCTTCCCTTTTAGTATTTATTCCTAAAGAAAATAGAAGACAACGGTGACATTAAGAAAATGAAATAAATCATTAAAAAAGTAATATCCACAAATACTAACCTGAAAATTTCAGTATTTTTTTCAACTGAAAGGAACATAAGTCAAGTTCCTTAATTAATGCCATTTGGAATAAAGACATGCATTTTTTTTAAGATCCAGGCCCAGTCATCAAATAATCAGTTATAATTCCTACATTTAGATTTCTTTTATTATTCATGTATTTCTATACTTTGAACTTGTCTCTGTGTGTGTATGTATACATATATATGTATATATACATTCAATTTCTCACAAGTCTTGATATCTAATTTATATGCACTTTACAGTTGCAAAAGTTGAAAAAATCACTCTTCTGTCTTCATTTTAATTGCTTTATATGAACACAACATACTGCTTGGCACATAAATAAGGACTTGATAAATGCTCTTTTATTCATTCTTTTGTCCATTCATGTCTTTATTCACATCATCCTTACAACAGCCTTACAAGCAGGTGGGGAAAATATCATGATCTCCATTTTACCTATGAAGAAATCAGAGAGGTTGGATAGATTGCAAAGGAAGGAAGGAATCAAGTATTTAAGTGCTTATTTTGTTTCCGCCATTATGCTAAGTCCAGGTGATACAATAAAGCAAAAAGGTAGTCCCTTCAAAAACTGAAAAGTGATGAAGAGGGAGGGAAGAAAAGATGAAAATACTGGTTGTGGGGGTATGGTTTAGAAATTAAGATAGAAACAAGGACAGGAGGGGAATGAAGAAAGGCAGGTCTGAAGTCCTCCATAAAAAAAGATCAAATGTCAGTAAGTGATAGAGCTGGGACAAGCACAAAGCTTCTGATGAAAATTCTATCACTTTTTTCCTTTATAGCACAACTCCTTTCGATGAAAATCATATTCTTTGATCAGCTAGGAAATATTTAACTCTTCTTAGCACTACAGTGATCCCAGACAATTACAAAGGACTCATGATGGAAAACATTATTCACATCCAAAGAAAGAACTGATGGACTCTGAATGTAGATTGATGCATACAATTGTCACTGTTTTTTTATTCCACTTTTAGGTCTATTTAATTTTTTTCCACAACTGTGAGTAATAAAGAAATATATTTTACAAGAGTACACATATATAACATATTAAATTGATAAGAATGGAAAAGGAGCTATTTATGAGAAATGATATCATGAGCTTATTGACTACCTTAGATTCCAAAAAGACATGTATAAAAAATTTAAAAATTCACGTGTCTGTGTGTGTATGCACATGTGTTTGAACTGTTGAGGAAAGACAGCAGTGTCACAATTGTGTATAAAAGTCTAGATTTAGGATAAGAAACTTCATTCAGACCTCACTCTTGTCACTTCTCTTTACCTCAATTTCGTTATCTGCAAAATTAAGAGGTAAGGTTAGATGAACTCTGAGGTCCCTTCCTGTACTGATTTTCTAATCTTATGAAAATCAGAGAAAGAAATCTCTTTGTAGATGGAATCAATTTTAGGTAGAGGGAAGGGAAGGGAGGGATAAAAAAATTGAAACTCAAAATTTTATAAAAATAAATATTAAAAGTTAGCTTTATATAATCGACAAAACATTAGAAATTAAAATAGTATTTTTCTATTGAACAACATGTGTAATTTAATTATTCTTATTCTAGAGAAAAAGTAGCATGGAATATTATAGTGATGACTGGAATGGGAATCAGAAGACCTTGGTGAGAATCCAGTCTCAGTTGCTTTTTTTTGTTGCTTTTTTTTTTTTGCTTTGTAATGGCACCTTTTTTTTTTAACTGATGTTTTCTTTTATTTTCCAGTTGCATGCCATGGTAGTTTTTCGACATTCATTCATTTTCAAATTTATAAGTTACACATTTTTCTACCATCCTTCCTTCCCTTCCCTTTCACCTTGAAGGCAAACAGTCTGGTAAAAGTTATTAAAGTACATTTTTGTAAAATATATTCTTCTGTTTAACATATTATGACATATTAGTCATTTTATGTAAGAAGAATTAGGATTGAGAGGAAGGAAAGAAAATAATGAAATTGAAAGTAAAAGCATAAGAGAAGTATTAAAAAAATACATACTTTTGGTTCTAGGGGGGCGGAGCCAAGATGGCGACAAGAAGGGATCCAGTCTTAGGCGCTCTCTGATAGAGCTTGAAGCTAAGTACTCTAACTAAACTTTCGAGAGACAGAACCCACAGAGGGACCCACTGAGGCAGTTCTCCTACTCAAGGTAACCTGGAAAAAAGAAGAAAGGCTGTACTCCACGGGCTCAGAGGGGCGGCCCACCAGAGGGGTGGCCTGCCAGAGCGAAAGAACTTCAGCCTCCCGGAGGCAGCCCCAGGGAGCCGAGAGCCGCGGCTCACAGCAGCAGGGGAGTCTCCTGAACTGCACCCCCGGGGAGCACCGGGCACAAAGTGGGGGTAACAGTGGGGGACCTCTGCCAGAGAGAGCATGTGGAGCCCAGCCCTCAGGGCACACAGCGAGCAGCTTGGTCTTTCTGCAGCCCAGATCCAGAAACAGAAGCAGTCGGAGCCAGTAAGCAGGAGCCCCCAGGGCATGAGCCCATTGAGCTGAGGGAGGGGAGTGAAGAGAGACTACCCAGCTCTGTCCTCTGCCCCTGGAACAGGACTCTGGGGCTCTGACCACATTCAGATCCTGATCGCAGTCTAGGCCCCACCACAGAACAGCAGGGCCCCGCCCCCCCACCTCAGCCCCGTGGCAGAGGGAGGCACTTATGGTCAATCACAGACCAGGAGGGAGGACAGAGCCTCACACACTGAGACCCTTGTGGGAGTGTCCCAAAAGCTCAGGAAGCACCCAAAACCAGGCCCAGGCTGGGAAAATGAGCAAGCAGAGAAATAAGAGGAAGACCATTGAGAAATATTTTGCATATGAGCCCAAGAAGGATCAAACCACTCAGTCTGAAGATGAGGAAGCACAAGCTCCTGCATCTAAAGACTCCAAGAAAAACAGAAATTGGGCTCAGGCTACGACAGAGCTCAAAAAAGACTTTGAAGATCAAATGAGGGAGTTGGAAGAAAAATTGGGAAAAGAAAGGAGAGAGATGCAGGAAAAACATGAAAATGAAGTCAGCAGCCTAGTCAAGGAAATTCAAAAAAAATGCTGAAGAAAATAGCATGCTAAGAACCAGCTTAGGTCAAATGGATAAAACAGTTCAAAAAGTTATTGAGGAGAAGAATGCCTTAAAAAGCAAAATTGGCCAGATGGAAAAAGAGATAAGAAAGCTCTCTGAGGAGAACAAATCCTTCAGACAAAGAATAGAATTCAGGGAGATTGATGAATTTACGAGAAATCAGGAATCAATACTTCAAAACCAAAAAAATGAAAAATTAGAAGAAAATGTGAAATATCTCATTAAAAAAAACAACTTATATGGAAAACAGACTTAGGAAAGATAATTTAAAAATTATTGGAATGCCTGAAAGTCATGATCAGGAAAAGAGCCTTGACATCATTTTCAAAGAATTACTACAGTAAAATTGCCCTGATATTCTAGAAGCAGAGGATAAAATAGAAATGGAGAGAATCCACTGATCCCCCCAAGAAAGAGATCCCCTAAAAACAACCCCTAGGAATATTATAGCCAATTTCCAGAACTCCCAAGTCAAAGAGAAAAATAATACAAGCAGCCAGAAGGACACAGTTCAAATATCGTGGAGCTGCAGTCAGGATCACACAGGACTTAGCAGCAACTACATTGGAAGCTCGTAGGGCTTGGAATATAATATACTGGAAGGGAAAAGAGCTTAGAATGCAGCCAAGAATGAACTACCCAGCAAGGCTGAATGTCCTTTTCCAGGGAAAAAGATGGACTTTCAATGAACCAGAGGAATTTCAAATGTTCCTTTTGGAATGGCCAGAGCTGAACAGAAGGTTTGATCTTCAGATGCAGGATTCCGGTGAAGCATGGAGATTGGAGGAGAGGAGGAGAATATGAGGGACTTAATGATGATGAACTGCATGTATTCCTGCATAGAAAAATGACACTGATAATACTCATATGAACCTTCTCAGTTAATAGAGCAGGTTGAGGGAGCTTTTATGGTTGAAGCACAGGAGAAAGCTGAATTCGAAGATAAAATATGGTGTAAAAATGGAGTCAATAGAAAAAAAAGGGAAATGGAATGGGAGAAAGAAAAAGGAGAGGGGGCATAGGCCAAGATATTTCATATAAAAAGATTTTTTTTATTACAATGACCTATTGCAATGATATGGAAGGGGGAGGCAAGGGGGAGTGAGGGAACCTTTGCTTTCATCAGAGGTGGTTAGGAGAGGAAACAGCATATATACTCAATGGGGTATAGGCATCTGGAGTAAGAAGGAGGGGGGAGAAGGGGGAAGGGGTGGGGATGCGAATAAAGGAGGAGAGGATGGACCATGGGGAGAGAGTGGTCAGATATAACACATTTTCTTTTTTACTTCTTGCAAGGGGCTGAGATTGGAAGGCCTGTCCAGGACCATAGGGCCAGGTGGATTCTGGACCCAAGGGGTGGTATGGGGGACTCAGGGCTTCTTGACCCTAGGACCAGGGATCTGTCTGCTGTGCCACTCAGAGACCCTACAGCAGAGTCAGAGTGAAAGGAGAGAGAAAATATAGTACATAGTAGTGGAGAAATAAGAAAGGAGGAAGATGTGATCAGCAATGGCAACGTTGGAAAAATATGGATGCAACTTTTGCGATGGACTTACCATAAAAAATATGATCCACCCATGACAGAGTTGTTGGTGTTGGAACAAAGACTGAAGGACATTTTATTATTATTATTATTATTTGGGGGAGGGTGCAGGGCAAGTGGGGCTGGGTGGACTGCCTGGGGCCACATAGCAAGGTGATCTTTGGGTGTCTGAGGCCCGATTTGGACCCGGGTGCTCCTGGCTCAAGGGCCAATGATCTGTCTGCCACCCAGCCACCCCTACTATGATTACTATTTTATTTTATTTTGGTTCTTTTTTTCTTCTTTTTGGTTTTTGCAGGGCAGTGGGGATTGGGTGGCTTGCATGTCACACGGCTGGGTGATTGTTGGGTCTATGGGGCTGGATGTGGGCTCGGGTGCTCGTGGCTCCAGGGCTGGTGCTTCGACCATTGCGCACCTGGCCATACTTACAATTATTACTATTATTTTTTATATTTCAATTTTTTTCTCTCCCCTTTACTTTATTGCCCAAGCAAATCTGTATT
Organism: Macrotis lagotis; assembly: GCF_037893015.1. Lineage (NCBI taxonomy): Eukaryota > Metazoa > Chordata > Mammalia > Peramelemorphia > Peramelidae > Macrotis > Macrotis lagotis. The sequence goes on along the minus strand of NC_133666.1, from coordinate 598,967,867 downwards.
CATGGGGGGGTTATTTTGTTTACACTTAAACAAGAATATTTTTTAATGTAAAAAAAATTTGTACAAAATGAGAATTTAAAAAGTAAAATAAAATTTTAAAAGAAATATATACTTTTTTAAAGTAAGGTTTTGGGGGGCAGCTAGGTGGCAGAATGGATAGAGCACCAGCTCAGGAGTACCTGAGTTCAAATCCAGCCTCAGACACTTAATAATTATCTAGCTGTGTGGCCTTGGGCAAGCCACCTAACCCCATTGCCTTAAATAAAAATAAAAAAAATAAAGTAAGGTTTTTGAACATAGAAAACCTTCAGATTCCATGATTTTGGGGGGGTTGTTTTTCCCTCTGGATGTCATTGTCCATAACAGGTCTCTCAGCATTGTTCTTGATCTCAAAACTGGAGAGGAGCTGTGGCCATTGTAGTTGATCATGAGATGCCTATTGTTGGAAATGTTCAAATAAAGGTCAGATGACTATTTATTGGTGATATGAAAATAAAATCTTAGGCTTTAAAGCTATCTTGGCAGTCACCCACTCCAATACTTAAGATATATGGTATGGGAGATTCATTTAAAAGGAGAAAATGACTTGATGGCCCCAAGTTCCTTCCTGCACTATTATTATTATTTCAGGCTATTTTCCTTTTTTTGGACATGAAGAAATACTTTAGTTCCTTAAGGGCAGAGATTGATTTTTGTTTTCTCTTCTTATCTCCATTGCCTAGTAGAGTGCTTTGTATGCAGAAGGTGCTTAATAAATGCTTGCTAATTTGGATTGGATTGCCTTATGTTCTCAGATCTCTTGTTGTAGATAGATTTTATTACTTTTGCCTTGTGAAATGACTACCACCCAGGTGACCAAACAGATTTGTTAGAAAGGTCTTTCTCCTATAGCAATTAATGATGATAGTGTCTTGCATAGTGACATGTATCATAAGTATTTAATAAACATTTGCTTGTTTAAATTGTTATTGAAACCAAGTGGTTAGAATAAGTAAATAAATTGTGACACATATGATTGAATAAAATATTATTTAAGGAAATATTATGAATTCAATAGAATAATATGAGACAAGCAACTTTCCCTAAACATAATATTCACCCTCATCCTAACCTTCATTCACACTACTCAATACTTTCATTAATGTTCTGACCTCACTTTCTTGCCTTTGCAATCTCAACCTTATTACTAGTCATTTTAATGCAAAATTATTATCTGCTATTAAATTATTTGCCTCTTATCATATTGCTGTTCTTTTTTTTGCCATACCACAGTCCTAGCTTATTCCCACCTTCTACCTGTTCTATTCTTACTCACCAGAGGAAGTCTCAAAACCATATTGACTGGGTTCACTACTCTATTCCTGCTATTGTCTTAAATGAAGATTATCTTATTTTATTGAGAAAATTGAAGTCATTCTATATAAGCTCCTTCTTTTGTCCTCTTTAACTCAAATTCCCTTAATCTCATCTCCTAATTGTTTCTCCTTTTCCCTGAGACCTGAAAATGGAATGTCCTTTCTTTTTTTCAAGACTGTCCTATCTATATATGTATTTGATCCCATTCTGATTAAGCTCAGTTGTGACATTTCCTTTTCTTTTCCCTATCTTTTTCTCTATTGTCTTCAGACATCACAATCTCCCTTATCCTAAAAACCCAAATACCAATAACAAAATCTTTCATTACACCCTCTCATCAACCCCCTCAAGGTAGCAATCCTATATTTCGTCCTCCCTCCTTCAGCTACATTCTATATAACATTCTATGAAAGATGACTTTTTAGTGCTTTCATTTTCTGTTTTTTCATCTTCTTAACTCTTTGCAATCTGGCTTCTAATCTCATTACTCCACTGAAATTGCTCTCCAAGATTTGGTAACTACTTAATTGCTAAATCTGATGATCTTTTTGGTGAAGTACCTATATACTGCATTTGACCCCATTGACTACCATCTCTTCATGTTAAGAGGTTAAGAGAAAATAGATATGTCAGTTTTTTTTCAGTAAAGTATCAGTCAAAGTCTTTAGGAGAGAAGAGAAGGTTTGGAATAATCTACTGAGAGTGAGATAGGGACTCAATTTGGGAAGAATAAAAAGACTGCTTTATTGCAGTAAAAACCCAGTTGAGGTTATATTTTTAGTGTGCCCAGGCAGCATGACCATATAATTTCTTCCTTTTCTATTCAACACCATGTTACTAGAAGCAAGGAAGGCAGGTTGTGGGAATAATCTAAGTCTGGGGTTTGGCAAGAAATGAGTGGTAATAGATAAGAAGAGCAAGGAAATGAAGAGAGGATGAGAGAAGATGCTAACAGTTCTTGAATATTCCTACCTCTATAGACATCCCCACAACCTCCTGGTCCACAGCTTCCCCAACTACACCAGTGATTATGTTTGGAAACTCTGGGGCCTCACTTTCTTAACCAATGACCATATACTAAAGGAACTTTTGCACTGGGGTCTTATTCTCTTCAATAATGACTTATTCTCCCAGAAAACACTTTTATAAAAATTCCAGCCATATTTTAGTTCTTTTTCTCCTCTCCAACCAATTCCTCAAAAACTTCCTTTCCAAAAGTTTTACCACCTCTCTAAAATAATCATTACTATCCCTAAAATCTGGGCAGCAAGGTGGTGCAGTGGATATAGTGTTGTACCTTCAGACAGGAAGACTTGTTTTCCTGAATTAAAATCTGACCTCAGACACTAACTTTGTTATCCTGGACAAATCAATTAACTCTATTTGTCTCAGTTTTCTCATTTGTAAAATGAACTGTAGAAATAAATGACATAACACTCTAATATCTTTGCCAAGAAAATCCCAAATGGAGTAATGAAGAGTTTGACATGATTGAAATGACTAAACAAGAACACAAAAATCCCTAAAACCACCCTTCCTGAACCAATGTGCTCCTGTGTGGTTACCATTCCTTTAATGTTCTGTTTCTCCCATTAAAAGGTCAGGATTTTGGGGGGGGGTTATACTTGTATTCTCAGTGCTTAGCAATGTGTTTGGTATAGTGCTAAATACTTAATATATGTGTTTTTTAAAAATTCATTTCTTCATTTATTACATGATAGAAAGTTCACAAATTGTAGGAATATTTCCTGTGGCTTTCTCTCCCTACTCCTAATAGAATTAGTAGACTGGGTCATTAGAGTAAAGTTGACTATATTTCCCCCTCAGCTTTATAGGGGTAAACCCTCAAGGATAGGAGGATTCTCTAATACTATCCCTCTCAAGCCCTCATAAAATGTATTATTCCCAATATCAATTGCCAGTAATTACTATCCCAAAATCAGTATGACCACTGGATCTCTACTAAATAATTAACATAAATTAACTGCTATAAAGGGCTATTTAATGAGAAAGTATTGCAAGGAAAGAAATACAATCATATCCTCCTCCTAAAGTGGGGCACCATCTCTCTTCAAAATGCATACTCAGTCCTTGGGGAGAATTAACTCAAATTATAAGTGGTTTCTGCCATCATTTTACTCGTTAAGTTCAGTTTTGGGAGTTGGTTACATAACAGGCATTCTTTTGCTTGCAGGACATGGTACCTTAGTTGCTGGTTTGATTCACTACTAAGATGGGACAAGGAGGACTCTTTGGGCTGTAGCTTAACTGCTACAGTTACTAAGATTCTGCTGTGGGTTCCAGTTGATGGGTGATAGATCTTTTGACCTTTTGAAACTAATAAAGTCCTAATATGGTCCATTCTATCTCTAATTCATCTAAAGATCAGGAAGGAACAAAAAAATTAAAAAAAATTAGAACCATAAGCTTATAATTAAGTGGTAACTGGGTGAGACAGGGCACCCAAGGATTCTCTCTCCCATTAAGAAGTTCACCTAAGTTCTTTTTCTTCTTCTTGGAAAGCCATCAGAGAAGGGAGTTTTCATCTGACTAAACAGTCAATTAAAAAAGCTTCTTGTCACCGACTTAGCAGGCTAACAGAAAAGTTGAAGTATGTCTGCATATACTCTGATACAAGGAGGGAAAACCCCTCTATCAGATCATACATTTCCAGTATGAAGTTCATCAAGCCTCCATGTAAATTCATACCAAGCAGAGCATACAGTACATGCTCTAGAAATAATGATCCTCATTGATCAATCCCTTCTATTAAATACATATTAACTGTCTCTGCCAATAAAATACTAAGTCTTATAGAAGTCAGTATAAAACACTGTCTTTGGCTTTGGCTCTCCTTTTTCTCATCCATAAACAAATGGGTTGGACTAGATCAGCATTTCCTTGAATTTTTATACATTGCAAAAAGGAAATCTATGAGGAAATGATAGTATTTCCATTGTCATTTTCTCTACAGTGCCCTCTTATTATAGAAAATAACCCTGAGGTTGGCAAAGTAATGTGATTTGTAAATGGTCAAGGAGGTTCTTCAAAGTGGTTTTCAGAACATTGAACTTAGGTCTTCAGCTTTCTGTACCCGCTCCATTATACTGCCTTTAATATACATTATATGAAACCCTTCTGCCCTTAGACATTCCAAATTCACTATTGCCAATCATATCATACTGATGAGTAGCTCAAAGGTGGAAGGTTTGGGAAGGAGGACCACACTGATGCTTAGTCTATCGAGAGAGAAGTTAGGATATATCTGCTTGTCTTATTCTGTTGTCAGATGTCACATGCTGATGCTTGTCTGGTGCTGATGGTGAGCCATGGTGCCCTGCTAATATGGGGTAGAGAAACCAAATTCAAGGTCAAGATACCCATACAGCAGCCAGACCATCACCAATAGTCCTGTTTCCTATCAATTAGGTCAGGAGGTGGAATAGCACTGGTGAAAAGGCTACCTTGCACAGTATACCTCTCACAATTATAAACATAATTGTACAAGTCATGTCACCAATCACTTGGTGTTGGCATGGTCTCTTCAATATAGACAATGACTACTTTAATCCACATACCTCTAGCAGAGCTACCAAAAATATACTTTGACCTATCCATTTCCTGTTTACTGGAACCTCATGATAATTTTGTACTTTCAGAAACTTTATGAAGTAACTCAATAGAGTACTAACCCTGAAGTCAGGAGGACCTGAGTTCAAATTTGATCTCATAGACTTACTATCTGTGGGACCTTGAGCAAGTCACTTAATCCTGAATGCCTCACATCCAAGGACATCTTCAGTCATTGTGATTTTTATCTGGCCAAGAACTATGGAGGAGAAAGTGAGGTTGGTGACTTAGTTCAGTATCCCCGCAAATCCAATTCATTTGCATGTTTTGGCATCCCTTTCCTGATGTCATGGTCTTTTTCAACAGCCGAGGACAAACATCATCATCAAAATCTCATAATAACCTGTTTAAAGGGCATATGTTATATCATCACATAAAACATTTTTAAAATGAAATATTTCTGGCACTTATAATAATAAGCCCCCTTGGAGAGTTTCCAAGGTGGATTTACTTTATATAAAATCTCTACAATAACGAGACTCCTGACTGTTCTTTTTATGGACTTCCAAAATTGTTATCATAGTATATCCATATTTTCATTTTTTCTAAATTTCCCATTAAAAATCTTGATAGCATACACTGTCTGATTAGAAAATGGGTGATCAATCAATTTCCTGCACCCAACTACATGGCACTCTCCCTGTCACTTATTTAATTGGATCAATTATTAATTTGATATTGACTTTTTCTCTTATATTTTATGGGATATATGAAATCCACCAGGTCATTTTATCTTATAGCACTGATATCTGAAAACACTCATTCCCATGGAATCATCACTTATGCATAATATTAAAAAAATTTTGCCAATCTAAACCCTTGATTAATTGCTATGTTATACATTTCTCTTGTGCTTTCTATGAAGGGACCTGATGAATTGGTCAGGCATTTCTTTCTTTTATTTTTCTAAATGTTTGTCTTTCTTCTTTTTTTCCCTAAAATGTTCTTGTATGATTTGGAGAATCAGGAATTGAAGGAGAGTGACTCCTTAACATATGGAATTCTTCTGTCTCTTTAACACACACACACACACACATGTGCTATCACAACAAATTTCAATTTCATAAGATTCTAGTTAGTCTAGATCATCAGAAATCATCCATGCCAGACTCCTCATTTTAGAGATTGTGAACCTGAAGCCAAAGAAAATTAAATTACTTGCTCAGGATCATAGGGTGTTATCATCAGAAGTAGTATTTTTAACCTAGCCTCTCTGATTCCAGAATATAGTTTTTTTCTGCTGTATTTTGTCTGCCACAATAAGTAGTGATTAGGGGAATAATGTGTTGGAAATACACATAATTTTACAGATAGAGAGGACCACAATGAATTTAAGGTTTGATTGGGGTAGCTAAGGGAGAAGGAGGTTTTATGGCATAGTTCTTCCCCTCTACTAACTCCCACTCCAAATGGTCATGTAAACTTATCAGTGCCTGTCATGTACCATGCCAACATTAATGTGACATGTAGAATGATGATGCTATTTGCTGCTGTAAGAGTTGTATATGCTCCATGCCACATGGTAACTACCTCACCCTTGGCTAAAGGCTGAGTAAACCTAAGCTCCTGTTACATGAGGATAAGAAGAGAATGTTCTTATCTATACTGATACATAGATAATGTAAATTTTCTGATCTTCCCTTAATTGATTTTCCTTAATATATTTGGGCTGAAAGGCATCTGGCATTTTCTCAAATTCTAGGACATGTAGAGAATAAACAGTCATCCTGTCTGCTTTAAAAGACTGAAGGGAGAAAAGAATGTGGCTCCATCAAAAGGAAGTTAAAGTAGGAAAAAAAGAAGTTAAAAAATAACTTTCTACCTCAGAGCATTTATGTACACATAGAGCATGACAAGAAGAAACAGATGGAGTTTATAACATGTCAGTTCAGTGCACTGAAAAATTTCTTTCCCTATGGATGGCTAAGCATTCTATTTTATATTATTCAATTTCTCCCTGAAATATAAACACCAAATCATTGAAAGTGTTGTTTTTAGTTGAAGTGCTGGCATATGCTTGATTTTTCTTTGGGGTGGGTTAAGTGGATAAATAGGCCCTGGGAAAGTATATTGATAAGGTAGATTTCTAGCATTCTTATTGAGCTGCTACCTGTTCTTTTAATCTTTCTGAGTCACTTTTATAAACACAAAGGATGAACTTGTTATCATTTGACATTAACTTTGATCCATTTAAATAACCAGTATAGAATTGTTAAGACTGATGCTTACAATTAGACTCTACTTCTAAAGGAAGTTCTAAAGGAAGACAACCAAGCTAGATGGTAAAAGGTTTCAAGTTCATACCATAATAAAAGGATCAACTAAAGAACTGGGGAAAATTTAACTTAAGAAAGGTTTAGAGGATATATAACTGACTTGAAATATTTACAGGACTGTCACTTGGAAGAAAGTTTAAATTTGTTCATCTGACTCAAAAGGGTACTAGGAGGAGTGAGTAGAATTTGTCAAAGAGACAAATTTGCAAAGAACTGGAAGGGTTAAATTTAATAATGATTTTTTTATTTAATGAATGTCTTGAAACAAAAACTGAAAGCTGATGTTAGAAAAACTGTTTATAAATTTTAAAATATGATATAAATGTAAACTATTTTGACTTCTATAAAAATTTACTGGTTTTCTAATTGTTTGCCTGCAATATTCAGTTTGAATACTCTATGTGCTCTAGATATATGATTACAAATTGGTAAATTACAAATTATATTTATTGGGGACTCAAGGAAGTTCCTATTCAGGTAACCTACTCATTTATTCAGTTTTTTCATCTGTAAAATAAAGTTGATAATCGCACCAATATTATAGAGTTATAGGGTCAGTTGAGTAAAGTGCTGAGCAAATCTTAAAGAATTATATGAATATAAACTATTATGAAATATATATAAAATTATATGAATATAAACTATTATGATTATTCAGCCATTTATTCAACAGTTATTAAGAATGTACCCTGTATAGAGAATTATTACAAAGTAACTAGTGCTGCTGAAAAATATACATATTCTTTTTTTTTGCAAGACAATGGGGTTAAGTGACTTGCCCCAGGCCACACAGCTGGGAAATTATTAAGTGTCTGAGGTCACATTTGAACTCAGGTCTTCCTGACCAAAGCTGGTGCTTTAGACACTTTACCACCTAGCTGCCCCCAAATATGTATATTCTTAATGTTCCCAATTGTATGATTCTTTCCTATCTATCTATCCATCCATCTATCTATCTATCTATCTATCTATCTATCTATCTATCTATCTATCCATCTATCTATCTATCCATACATCCATCTATCTATCTATGCATCATCTATTGATCTATATATCTATCTGTTTATCCATCTATCTATCTATCTATCTATCTATCTATCTATCTATCTATCTATCTATCCATCCATCCATCCATCCATCTATCTATCTATCTATCTATCTATCTATCCATCCATCCATCCATCCATCCATCTATCTATCTATCTATCTATCTATCTATCTATCTATCTATCTATCTATCTATTGATCTATTTATCTATCAATCATTTATCTATTATCTATCTATCTATCCATCTTTCTATCTTTTAATCTATCTATCCATATCTATTTTAACCCTTGGTTTAATTCCAGGCATTCTCTTTGCTTTATCAGGAACACTAAAGTCTCCTACAATTGTATTACTGTCTTTGGCAAATACATTATCTATCTTTATTCATTTAACTATTGCATCATTTGCCATATTTATATATATGTTCGTAGTCTATCGTTCCATTAAACATAATAGTTTTATTTTCATTTTCATTAAGATTGTGAAGTTATATTTTTTGTTTGCTTAATAACATGATTTTAATTCCTGATGCAGAGAAAATTTTGTTTCAGAGTCATATTTTAATTCCATATTTTTTTATTTTTCTTTACAGTTGTGTTTCATTTAGATAGGATTGTTGGGTTTTGTGGTTTTTCTATTTTATCACTCCTATTTGATTGCATTGTTTAATCTGTTCACATTTAAAGGTATTATTATTAGTATTATTTAACCTTGTGTTTTCCTGTATTTCAGTTTTGTTTTTTTTAAAAAAAATTACGTTAGTACTTAATCCCTACATTTACTCTTGTTTAAACGCTTTTTTCATTTTAATTTATTCTCACAGGTTTTCTCCCACTCCTCATTGTCACCTTTTGTTTTGTATTTGTATTTAGTTACATAAATGTATTTAGTTACATGATTAATTTTCTTCTCTCTTTATCTTATATACCCATAAATATGCACATATTTGGAGATTAGGTGGCAGAGTGGATAGAATACCTATTCCAGAGTAAGAAAAACTGGAGTTCAAATATAACTTTAGACACTAACTGTATGACCTAATCCTATTTCCTTCAATTTCCTCATCATGAGAAAATTTCTTTCCTTATTTACTATTTTCTTGATGGTTGTACTAATTTATCTTCCTTGTTTTTCTTCTGACTGGTAGTTTTGCACTTACATGAGTCTGATCAATTTTTTTTTTCTAAGCTAAAGTTGCCTATGACAAGGAAACCACTGAATATCACAAAACAAATAAAAACAAAATAATTACATTTTCAACATAGTGGAGAGAATTTGGACTTGGAATCAGGGGAATTTAAGTTCAATTTTTTTTCCCCGCAGTATTGTTACTATATGTCCCTCTATCCTATTTCATTTATTCTCTTTCCTTTCACTCTTGTCTCTCCCAAAGTTGTTTTGCTTTTGATTATCCCTTCCCCCAAACTGTCCTCCCTTCTATCAACCCTCTCCCTTCTCTTAACCTCTTCCTTTCCTATTTTCCTATATGGTAAGATAGATTTCTATACCCAATTAAGTGTTTTGTCTGAACCAGTTTTCATGAAAGTTCCACTCACTTCCCCTCACCTTTTCCCTCTTTTCCATTGCAAAAGCTTTTTCTTGTTTCTCTTATGTTAAATAATTCATACTGTTCTACTTCTCCCATTTCTTTATGCTCAGTACATTCCTCTCTCATCCCTTAATTTTATCTTTTTTTAGATATTATACCTTTATGTTCAAGTCACACCTGTGCTTCTGTCTCTCTCTCTCTCTCTCTCTATATATATATATATATATATATGTACATATATATGTACATATATATATATATATATATATATATTTCTTCTAACTGTCCTAATAATGAGAAAGCTTCTATGATTTACCTGTATTACTTTCCCATGTGGGAATGTTACAAGTTTAACTTAAGTCCCTTATGATTTCACTTTTTCATATTTTTCTTGAGTCTTGTATTTGAAAATCAAATTTTCTATTCAGCTCTGATCTTTTCATCAGGAAAGTTTGAAAGTCCCCTATTTCATTGAATATCCATCTTTTTTTCCCTGAAAAAGTATGCTTAATTTTGCTGGGCAGATGATTCTTGATTGCTATCTAGTCTCTTTTGCTTTCTATAGAATCATATTCTAGAGCCCTCCAATACTTAAATGTAGAAGCTGTTAAACTCTTTGTTATCCTGACTATGACTCCATGGATACTTCAATTGTTTCCTTCTGATTCCTTACAATGTTTGCTCCTTAAGTTGGAATTTGGCTACAATATTCCTGGGAATTTTCGCATGGGGATGTCTTTCAGAAGGTGATCAGTGGAATCTTTCAATTTGTATTTTACCATCTGGTTCTAGTACATATACATATACACATACATATACATATACATATACATATACATATACATATACACATGCACATACACATACATATACATATGCACATATATGCATATATATGTATGTATGTATATATAAGATTTCCTTGATATTTTGTTGAAGATAATGTCCAGGCCATTTTTATTTTTATTTTTCTAATCTTGACTAATCTAACAATTTTTGAATTATCTCTCCTTTATACATTTTCCAGGTCAGTGGTTTTTCCACTAAGATATTTCACATTGTATTCTATTGTTTCATTCTTTTGGTTTTGGCTTTTTTTTTTGTTTGTTTCTTAATTTATCAAGAAGTCATTAGCTTCCATTTCTTGAATTATAATTTTTAAGGAATTATTTTCTTCAGTGAATTTTTATGCCACCTTTTCCATTGGACTTATTTTAGTTTTTAAGGTATTCTTCACTTCATTAGATTTTAGTACCATTTTTTTAACCATTTGAGCTTGGCTAATTTTTTGGAATTATTTTCTTTTCTGTGTCTCCTTTCCTAAGCTATTGACTTGTCTGACATAATTTTTCTTGCCACTCTTATTTCTCTTTCCAATTTTACCTTTACTTGATTTTCAAGATCCTTTTCGAGCTCTTCCATGGCATGAGATCAATTCATATTTTTTGAAGGCTTTAGATATAGGCAATTTGACTTTGTTGCTTTCTTCTTTTGAAAAAATTTTTAAAAATTTTTTAATTAAAAAATAATTGAAATTTTATTTAATATTTCCAATTAAATAAGATGGTAGTTTTTCAATGTTCATCCATTTGTAGACTTAGGAGTTCCACATTTTTCTACCAATCTTCCCTTCCCCCTCCCCACGGTGGCATACAGTCTGGTAAAATGTGTACATATATAAAGTTGTGATTGGGAAAGAAAAAAATCATGAGGAAGAAAAACAACATAAAAGAAGGTTTTAAAAAGTGAATATGCATTCAGACTCCATGGTTTTTCCCCCTCTGGATGTAGTTGGCATTCTCCATCACAGATCCCTCATGATTGTCCTTGATCTCTGAACTACTGATATCATAGTTGATAATCTCACCATATTGTTTTTAATGTGTACAATGTTTTCCTGGTTCTGTTTACTTCATTCAACATCAGTTCATGTAATTCTTTTCATGATTCTTTAAAGTCCAACCATAATACCTTATAGAACCATAATACTCCATAACATTTAGAAACCATAATTTATCCAGCCATTCCTCAACTGATAGACATCTCTTCAATTTCCAATTCTTTGCCACTACCAAAAGAGCTACTATATAAATATTTTAGAACATATGTGTCTTTTCCAGTTTTTTTATGATTTTGTTGGGATTTAGACCTAGTTTTAGTATTTCTGGGTCAAGGGGTATGATTAGTTTTATTGCTCTTTGGGCATAGTTAGTTATAAAACACCCTCTAGAATGGCTAGATCAGTTCACAACTGCACCAACAGTTCATTAATGTCCCAAATTTCCCAAATCTTCTCCAATATTTATCAATTTCCCTTTTTTTCATCTTAGTCAATCTGATAGATGTGAGGTCATACTCCGAGTTATTTTAATTTGCATTTCTCCAATCAATAGTGATTTAGACCATTTTTTTTAGGTTTTTGCAAGGCAAATGTGACGGTTAAGTGGCTTGCCCAAGGCCACACAGCTAGGTAATTATTAAGTATCTGAGGTCATTTTTGAACTCAGTACTCCTGACTGCAGGGTGCTCTATCCATTGTACCACCTAGCTGCCCCTGGACCATTTTTTCATAAGACTATCTATAGTTTTAGTTTCTTCATCTAAAAACTACCTGTTCCTATCCTTTGACCATTCATCAATTGAGGAATGACTTATGAAATGAGACCTTTATTAGAAACACAAGTTGTGAAAATTGTTTCCTAGCTTTCTGATTTTCTTGTAATTTTGACTGTATTGGTTTTATTAGTGCAAAACCTTTTTAATTTAATAAAGTCAAAACCATCCATTTTGCAATTTATAATATTTTCTGTTTTTCTTTGTTTGAGAATAAATTTCTCCCCTCTCCATAGATCTGAAAGAATATTTTTTCTTCTTTTACTTGGTCCATGGTATCGCCTTTTTTGTCTAATTCTTGTACCCATTTTGACCTTCTCTTGGTATAGAGTGGAAGATGTGGGTCTATGCCTAGTTTTTTCCACACTATTTTTCAATTTTCCCAGCAATTTTGTCAAATACTGAGTTCTTAGCCCCAAAGCTAATGTCTTTGGGTTAGTCAAACAATAGATTACTATAGTCATTTATTACTGGTTTTTTTTGGTGCTTACTTTAATTCACTGTCCTATTAGTCTAGTTCTTTTTTTCTTTTTTTGGATTTTGCAAGGCAATGGGGTTAAGTGGCTTGCCCAAGGCCACATGGCTAGGTAATCATTAAGTGTCTGAGGCCAGATTTGAACTCAGGTACTCCTGACTCCAAGCCAGCGCTCTATCCACTGTGCCACCTAGCCGCCCCCCCATTAGTCTATTTCTTAACTAGTACTAGGAAGTTTTGATGACTCTCACTTCTTTTGCATTTTCCCCCCTATAAATCCCTTTGATATTCTTGTCTTTTTTTTTTGCTTCAGGCAAATTTTGTTACTATTTTTTTCACTGTAAAGTATTTTTTGTTAGTTTGATTAGTATGGCACCAAATAAGTAATTTAATTTAGATAGAATTGTCATTATTATTATTATCTTAGTTTGGCTTAACCAGGAGCAATTAATGGTTTCTCAGTTGTTTAGATCTGACTATTTATGTGAAAAGTATTTTGTAATTATGCTTCTATAGTTTCTGAGTTTCTCTTGAAAAGTAGATTCCCAAGTAATTTATGTTATCTACAGTTACTTAAAATGGAATTTCTCTTTCTATCTTTTGGGTTTTATTATTCACATATAGAAACATTAAGCATTTATGTAGGTTTATTTTATATATTGCTATTTTGCTGGAGTTAATTGTTTCAAGTAGTATTTTAGTTGATTTTCTAAGGTTCTTGAAGTATACCATCATATCAGCAAAGAGTGAAAGTTTTGCTTCCTCAGTGACAATTCCAATTCATTCAATTTCTTTTCCTTCTCTTATTGATAAAGCTAATGTTTCTAATACTATGTTGAATAATAGTGATGATAATTGTTTCACCCCTGATCTTACTGGAAATGCTCATAGTATATCTCCATTATATGTAATACTTGTTAATGGTTTTAGTTATTTACTGCTTATTATTTAAGTTAGATTCCAGTTATCTCTTTACTCTCTAGTGTCTTAAAAGGAATGGGTATTGTATTTTGTCAAAGGTGTTTTTCAGCAACTATCGAGATTATCATATAATTTCTATTGTTTTGTTATTGATAATGGTCAATTATGTTTTTTCTAAAATGGAACCATCCCTACTTACCTGGAAAAATTCCTAACTGATCATATCATTTTATCCTATAATCTCTTTGCTAAAATTTTTGCAGCAATGTTCCTTGGGGAGATGGGTCTATAATTTTTTTTTCTATTTTGGTTCTTCCTAATTCAGCCCAATTTTGGTGTCATAAAAGGAATTTGACAGAACTCCTCCATGCCTTATTATTAAAAATAGTTTATATAGAATTGGAATTAATTTTTCCTCAAATGTTTGATAGAATTAATTTGTAAATTCTTCTTGACCTGGAGATTTTTCTTAGAGAGTTTATTGATGGTTTCTTCAATTTCTTTTTCTGAAATGAGGTTATTTAAGTATTTTTATTTCTTCAATTAATCTGGGTAGCTCATTTTTTGTAATTATTCATTCATTTCACTTAGATTTTTCAAATTTATTGACATACAGTTGGGCCAAATAGCTCCAAATTATCACTATGATTTCCTCCTCATTGGCGCTGTGTTCACCCTACTCATTTTTGATACTGGTAATTTGGTTTTCTTTCTTTTTTTAATGGCAGATTAAATAATGGCTTATCTATTTTATTGGTTTTTATAGAGCTAACTATTACTTTTATTTATTAATTCAATGGTTTATCTTACTTTCAATGTTATTATTTTCTCCTTGGATTTGCAGTATTTATAATTTGGTATTTAATTGGAGATTTTTGATTTGCTCTTTTTCTAGTGTTTTTAGTTGCATGCTCAATTCATTGATCTCCTCTTTCTCTATATTATTCACATAAGCATTTAGAGTTAGAAAATTCCCCCTAAATCTGCTTTGCTGCATCCCCTAAATTTTGGTCTGATTTCTCATTATTGTCATTGTCTTGAATGAAATTGTTGATTATATCTATGATTTGTTGTTTGATCCATTCATTCTTTAAAATTAGATTATTTAGTTTCTAATTAATCTATGGTTCATCTTTTCATGCCCCTTTATTATATGTAATTTTTATTGCATCATGATCTGAAAAGGATGAATTTAATGTTTCTGCATTTGATTAGAAGATTTTTATGTCCTAGTAAATGACCAATTTTGTTATAGTTGCCAAGTACTGAAGTGAATAAGGTATTTTCCTTTCTATCCCCATTGAATTTTCTCCAAAGATCGATCATACCTAAGTTATCTAAAATTCTATTCAACTTCTTAACTCCTTCTTGTTTATTTCATGGTTATATTTATCTAATTCTGAAAAAGGGAGGTTGAGGTGACTCACTATTATAGTTTTGTTGTCTATGTCTCCCTGTAATTCATTTAGCTTCTTCTCTAAGAATTTGGATGCTATATCACTGTTTTTATATAAGTTTAATAATGATTTTTCTTCATTACCTGTGATGCTTTTTAGGAAGATGGAGTTTCTTCCTTAACCTTTTTTAATAAGATCTAGTTTTACTTTTGCTTTGTCTCAGATCAGGATTTCTAGCTCTGATTTTTTTTTTACTTCTGCTGAAGCATAATATATTTTGCTTCAGCCATCTGTCTTTACCCTGAGTATATCTCTGCTTCAAATGTGTTTCTTGTAGGATTCTGGTTTTTAATCCATTCTCCTATCTGCTTCCATTTTATGGGAGAGTTCAATCCATTCACATTTATAGTTAAGATTTTTAACTTTAAGGCAGCTAGGTGGTGCAGTGGATAAAGCACCAGCCCTGGAGTCAGGAGTACCTGGGTTCAAATCCAGTCTCAGACACTTAGTAATTGCCTAGCTGTGTGGCCTTGGGCAAGCCACTTAACCCCATTTGCCTTGTAAAACCCTAAAAAAAAGATTTCTAACTTCATATTTCCCTCTGTTTTATCTTCCCCCATTTATACTTTTCTCTTTCCCTTTCTCTTATTCCTCTTCACAATGTTTTGCCCCCTTTCTCCTTTAATTTTTCTTTAAAATTTTACCTTTACCTTTACTTTTACTTTTGCCTTCCCTTTTATCAATCCCTTCATCCCCTTTCTTTCCCTTCCCTCTCCCACTTGCCTGTAACTGTTGTACCCCAAAAAGTGAGATGGAGACTAAGTTATGAAATTTAGGATTAGATATTTATTACCAATGGCTATGCAGGTTTACATTTTCCTCAAAGCACATAGCACTGAGTGTTTGGAGGACAAGGTTTTTATAGTATTTTGATGGGGTGGGGGTATTGAGAGCAAGCAGGATATAGCAGCAAAAATGGCAGTTAGATATTTCCTTGTAGCATATTTCCTGTGACATAGGGAGTTGAGTGAAGTTTACTTTCTCATGGTTCCAGCTGCATCTGGGGAGCATTTTGTGAGTCTCAGACAAATTTATGGTATATCTTGTGACCCCAGGTTCAAAAATTTGGGTCCTGTTAGTGTGTTCCCAGACCTAAAGGGGCCTAGCCAAGTTTATATTTCTGAGGAGTTTCTCGGGGCCCAGAAAAGTGTCACGGACCCCCTTTACACAGAGGTTACACAAATATTAATATAGTACTTCATAGCTGTTAGATTTTTAAACTCAATTGGAAATGTATATTATTCCCTCCTTGGTCCAAATCTGTCAAGAATAGGATTTATTCAGTATTCATACCCTCCCTTCTATCTCTCCACTATCATAGGTCCTTCTGCCGCTTCATATAGTTTTATTTATCCTCGAATGCCTAGCCTTCTCCTAGTATAATCTTTCTTTTCATGTCTTTATTGTCTTAACCATGTCTTTAAATCCATTGTCAAAATATACTCCTTTTATCTTTCCTGACAAAACCTTTCTCAAAGGTTGTTTGCATGTTTGATTGATAAAGAACATTGCCTCATAATCACTGTCCAATTAGAAATAAACCCAAGAGTTATAAATGACATCAAATTATAATCAGTTCATACAACATGCCACTCTTTTCAATTATATTCTATGTACATACAATCCTCATTAGCTAAAGTATCATACAAAGCAAAATAATTTCAGGAACCAATTATACCCTCTTCCTCTGAGTATATTCACTCCAATTGTAGATAAAGCATCAAGTAAAACAAACTTGCTTCATGATCTGTTTATGTCCAGTCCCTCTAAGTACACTTTCTCCTTCTGTCCTTGTACAACTGTGTTACTAAAATCCTTGTTAATTGATGATGATGATGATGATGATAATATTTGTTTCTCATTCTTGAAGAAGACCATTACATCAGAGGAGGTGATGCCATGACAAACATATGAATTGCATTTGAGTGAGTGAGTTCTGTGATAAGTCAACAGCCTCCCTTTCTCCTCCAAAGTCATCTGGATCCTGTGGCCAGAGATATATCAGGATGACTGGAGATGGACATGAATGAGAGGCAGTCAGGATTAAGTTAATCACCCAAAGTCATACAGCTATTAAGTGTAAAGTGTCTGAGACTGAATTCCAATTCCCATCCTTCTGACTCCAAGACCACTGTTCTATCCACTGTGCCACATAACTGTCCTTTTGTTAACTAAAGTATAAAATAAGGCAAGATCGCTTTATGATCTATTTATGTCCAACCCTTCTAAATAAACTCTCTCCCTCTCTTCCTATTATACTCCAACCCTCTTCAATTATAGAAACTAGTAAAATAAGATCACTTCATAATTTTATTAGGTACAGACCATCTAAATACTCTTCCTCCCTCTGTCCCAATAGAAATACAACCCTCTTAATCAGCATCACTCCAGGACTCATTTATACACACATCCTGTAAGTATAAGCCTTCCAATTGTTTACAACCCTCATTGACTAAGGTATTGGCTAAAGGCTCAACAGCTTTATAGTCATTCTATTTCCATATCCTCTGTCTAAATATGATTTTTTAAAAAACTATCCTGAGAGAAATAACAGTTCTCAAAGATTATAAGTGCTATCTTCCCTTGGAGGGATGTATACAGTTTAATGTTCTTGACCAGCATTTTTTCCCTTTTCCATTTACCTTTTTATGTATCTCTTGAATCTTATATTTGAAGATCAAATTTTCTGTTCAGTTCTGGTCTTTTTATCAAAAAATTTTGAAAGTTCTCTATTATATTGAACACTCAACTTTTCCCCTGAAAGATTATGCTGAATTTTTCAGGGTATTTAATACTTGATTGTAATCCAAGGTCCCTTGCCCTCCAGAATATCATATTCCAGGTCCTCCAGTCCTTTAATATTGAAACTGAAAAGTTCTGTATAATTCCAGTTGTGGTTCTTGGTTTTAAAATTGCTCATTTTTGGTTGCCTAAAGTCTTTTCTCCTTTAACTAAGAATGTGGCTACAATATTACATGAAGTTTTTATCCTGGAGTCTCTTTCTAGAGGTGATCTGTGGATTCTTTCAGGGACTATTATGTCTTCTTGTTCTAAGACAGGGTTGTCCAAAATATGGTCCCTTGGGCCACCTGTGGCCTGCAGTGTGATTTTTATGCAGCTTGCCCATGGGTTTAATTTTCATGAGTGAAAAAATAAAATAATAATTGACATGGAATATGTAATAGATTTTTAAATTCCATCATTAATAAATAATCTCATTGATGTTAACTTTCTTTGGTGGTTTTAAGCAATATTACGGATGGAATGCATAGCAGAGAATTTTCAATCTGTGGAATACATTCTATCTGTATGATGCAGACTAGTCAATATGCACCTGCCTTTATGCTGTGCTGTTGCTTTGTTGTTTTGTTTGCTTTCGCACTTTGCACCGTCTCCTGTTCTATTGATGATGTGTGCTCCGCCACTTTCTATGAAGTTAAAAGTACCCTGCCTTTTAGTAATGCTTGCTAAGTAAGGTAAGACTGCAAATTAACTCATATTAGTGTACTGTATTTTTTATTTTCGGTGCGGTCTTCAAATAATTATTTTATTTTAATGTGGCGCTAAGATAACGTAAGGTTGTACAGCCCTTTTCTAAGACATTAGGGCAATTTTCCATGATAATTTCATAAAAGATATTTTCCAGGCTCTTTTTTTGATCAAAGGTTTTTAGGAAGAGCTATAATTCATAAATTCTGGATCTATTTTCCATATTGTCTGGTTTTTCCTAAAAGGTAATTTACATTTTCTTCTATTTTTTCCATATCTTGGTTTTATTTGATGAAATCTTGGTGGTTCTGATAAGCTATTGCTTCTCCTTGCCCTGGGACTGATATCCAGAACTGGGACCCATATCTGAGTATGGGCAAAGTAATAGAGTCCTGTGTCAGGGCTAGCCAAGAGACCACTGTAATCTCCTTCTGAGCAAATGTTTGAAGCCCTTATTGGCTTGATTGAGAATTCTGGAAGCAACAGCTGCAGTTACTGATTCAGTGGCTCCCAAGTCCTTCTCCCAGCTTGTTCAAGTGGGGTATGTGCTAGTTGACTGCTGAACTGGCTTGTTCTTCTGCTTCACTATGGTACAACTGACCTTTCCTGTTCACCTTCTAAATTGTCTTGGATTGAAAAATTCAAAACTCGTCTTTTGTGGATTCTGTCACTAGAATTTGTTTAAAGTCATTATTGAAAGGTATTTTGAAAGTTTGGGGGAGAACTCAGACAAGACACTGCTTTACTAGGCCATCTTGACCAATAGGTAATATAATATAGACTTTTAAAAAAATTCTTACTGAAAGAATGGATGTATTATGAATGTAATATGTTATCAAGTCCTTTTTACTTTTCTAAATCTGTTTCTTCCTCTAGAAAATGGGGAAAATATTGTGATGGAACTCTACTGCACTGTGAGAAATAATGATTTGGTTGATTTGTTGAATGAAATTTATTATTGAATGAAATATTGAAAAGTGAAATGAGCAGAGCCAAGAGAACATTGTATACAGTAACAACGATGTTACTATGAATAACTAAGTAATTCTGAGTTATATGAATATTGAAATCATCTATAAAGGACCTATGAAGGAAGATGCTATACCCCTCCAGAGGAAAAAAACTGATAATTAGGAGTACATATTGAATGGATTTACATCTTTTTATAAATCTGCATCAAATGATGACCTTCTCTAGTATGGGGGAAGGGTAGAGGGAAGAAGGGAGGCGTCCATCTGAAATTTAAAACATAATGAAAAAAGAAAGAAAAAAAGAAAATGAGGACAACAGCTGTAGTAATTACTTCATTTATCCTAAGTTTCAAATGAAATCACTTAAGTAAAGCACTGCAAAAATATTAAGTAATATAGCAGCAACAGCAACAATATTGTACTAGATTACTTTTCAAGCTCCTTCTAGCTATGAAATTCTATTATTCTATCGGGTATTATGTAAATTCTATCTGCAGAAGTTGGCTACTGATCAGATATGAAAAGTACAGGTAAAGGTATATGCAGGAGATTGGATAGATGATTGTGCAACTGACAGAAATATATAAGATAGAAGAGCAGGTTTTGAGGAATGATTGTGTTACATGGCATTACTTCATCACTTAGAGCTTGCTCGCTTATATCTCTTGGTATCAATTTTGTATTTTGATTCTGTTTTCCAAACTGTCTCAGACTCAGAAGGAATTCTACTCTGCAATCTTGACATTGAAAATATTACCTTACATATATTAGGTGCTAACTAATTATTTGCTGCCAATTTTTAGTCATATTTACTTGGAGAAGTACTTATTTGACTGAGAAAAGCACACTAGTATGCACCTTCTTCCCCATAATATTCCTCCCAATCTCCATCCTTTCAAACATAGTCTAGTCCTTATTTTTGGTTCTTAAGGTTCTTAAGCCATATTTTTATTTTCTTTGTTTCAAACTAACATTGCATATCATGAGTTTAATAAATGTCTGCAGAAAAAATCTGAAATAATGCTATTTAATTGACTCCAAACCAGAGAGCAGAAAATGAGCTAATATTTCTCCTTTTCAGTGGAGTATGTGAATGTGTGTAAGCGTGCATGCAGAGGTGTGTGTGTGTGTGTGTGTGTGTGTGTCCATGTGTGTATGCATGTGTGTGTATATGATGGTGAGGGTGTTATGAATGGGAGACATTGTAAATAATGTCATATCTGGTTATTTCTTAGTTTTATTGAACTTCTTATTACTCTCTTAAAATTGTTACAAAAACAACTCTATAGAAGTGAGAGTTGATTTTTATATATAAACCAAAGATATCAGGAAAATTTTTAATTGAGTCAATCCAACAGTTATTAATCACCTACTATGTGCCAAGTTCTGGGTTATATACAAGGTATACAAAAATGAAAAAAAATCATTCTTGCCTTCATAGAGTTTGCAATCTAAAACAATGTGTGACTGAGGGAAAGGATAGATCCTAATGAAAGGCAACTAAAAATCTGAGAGGTATATTGTTGGTCATATATATTTACCTAATAAAAGCAAGAATTTGAAATAACAATTTGAAAGAGTACACTAAGCCTCTTACTCTCCCTCACCCTTGTTTTTCACCTATTCCTTCTATTTTGGGGGAGAACAAAAAATCTTGGCAGAGGGAAGGTGGATATTGGAGGGAGTAAAATGTGGCCTGAGACTCTGATGTTCTTTAGTAGCTTATCGAAAAGAGTTGTCATTAAAAATTACTTTAAAGGGGTACAGAGTGCCAGCCACAAATGAACTATGATGATGATGAGTAATTTGATCATTTTATTAATAAAACCAGTAAAGGATGATCATAAGGTCATCTCTCTCAGACCAAATGTAGGTCAGTTATATGCCTTTTGATGAAGTGTGGCTTCTCAATTCTGATTGGTTAAAATAATAGAAGGTAAGCTATTTTGGGGTATGTGACTCAGGTCATTCAAATCTCTGTCAAAGGGAAATCAATTTCTACCCAATAGCCCAAATTTAGAATTTCTTTTACTAGTCTGATTGGATTGACCTGGCAAATCTTTAAGAAAGATTCTCACACTGGAGAAAGTACAAAGGGGCAAAAACTTTCATTCTAAAATTCTTTGTGGAGATGGCATCATCTGAAAGAAACTTCTGAAAGGAGAAAAAGATTTTAAAAGACGAAAAATAAGAAAGGAGTGTGTTGTTCCAGGCATATGGGTTGAAGTTAGTGAATGAATGGAGGCAGTAGTTTTCAGGATAAACTAATACAGATTTGAAATGTAGGTGATCAATAAAATAATTGTGCCATCAACTGACATGTTAAATAGTGATAGCTAACATTTATACAGTTCTTTAAGATTTGCAAACTATTTTACATATGTTTCCTCCCTTAAATCTTCATAACAATTCTGGGAGGTAGGTGCTCTTATTATCATCATTTATTCAACCAGTAAGCATCTGAGGCAAAGGTGAACATAATTCTTTCTTTACAAAGTCCAGAAGCTACACAAAGTCCAGAAGCTACGCACTACTATATCACCTAGTTACCAGCAAGAATCCAAATTCATTTTAATTGAAAGCAAGTGAATTAAAACACAAATACTCTTTAGTTACTATATTTTCCATTGAACAGTCATGATTTGACTAGCAGATGGTGTGCTTGTCAAGTCTCTGTCAAAAGGAAGTTTAACTTCTTGGGGGGGGGGGAGACTGTGACCCCCAACTTCCACTATCTGACTCCAGTATGAAGATTTTTAAAAATATATATATTTTTAAGGCAATAGGGTTAGGTGACTTGCCCAAAGTCACACAGCTAGGATATTATTAAGTGTCTGAGGCTGGACTTGAACTCAGGTCCTCCTGACTCCAGGGCTGGTTCTCTATCCACTGCACCATCTAGGTGCCCCCATGAAGACTTTTAATTTATTTTTCTTTCCTTTTTTTATTACAGAAATGAAAATCATCTTTGAGGCTATCTAATCCAATATGGAAATAGGTTTAATATGGTTATATATGTTCAGCCTATATTAAATTGCTCTATGTTGGGGGAAGGGAGAGGAAAGGAAAGAAAGGAAAAATATGATATTCAAAACCTATCAAAAATAATTGTTGAAAAATATCTTTGCATGTGGTTAGGAAAAAAATAAACTAAATTAAAAAAAAGGTTTTCTAATCCAATTTCCCATCTAATCAAGGAATTCTCTCAATCATGGAGATTCATATATATATATATTTCTATATACACACACACATACCACACACACACACACACATACACACACACACACACACATATATGTAGTAGAAAGGACACAAGTCAAAACCAATCCAAACCAAAACAAGGTTCAAATTTCAGTTCTACTGGTTACTACATATTTGACCCTACAGTAATGCCCCCTCTCTGAGCCTGTTTTTTATTTGTGAAATTTCATTCATTTATTTATTTATTTCTCATTTCGCTGACCTGTGTGACCTCTAAGGTCCTTTTGATCTCTAAATCTTTCTACCAAGGGAAGAGGGATATTGTTTTTCCAAATTGTTTTTCATTTGTGAGACGCTTTGCAGCACATTCCTTGTTTCTCATAGTTGCTTTTCTAATACCCCCCAAACACTTATGTAATTGAACAATGATTGAAGTGGGACAGGATAAGAAGGAAATGGGTTCCAGTTATTTTCAGGAAAGCCTCAAACCATCTCAATAATGAAACTTGGAATCAGGACAAACAGGTTTCTGTCCTAGTTTTGCTATTCAAGTAAATCAATTAAATGCACTGAAAATCAGTTTCCTTGCCTGCCAACTGGAGTTAATTATAGTTACTCTTAAAATTAATGAATAAATAAGTATTTATTAAGCACTTACTATGTACCAGTCACTATGCTAAACATTTGGATATAAGTAAAAGAGAGACAGTTCCAGTACTCACGTAGCTTATATGCTTGGAGCAGAAAACAACACATGGGCAGCTAAAGATGGGAGGGGAGGGAAGTAGTGTTCAGATGGTATTGTTTAAAGATGGCCTAGAAATGATTCTGGTTAAGTGCCATAAGCTCAAGTCAATTCATAAGCATTTATTAGGCACCCTACTATGTGACAAGAATTATGCTGCATGTCATATGAATAGAAAGGAAAAATAATCCCTTTTTTAGGAACTTATCTTTTAATGGGAGAAACACATATAAGTATATTCAGAATTAAGATAATTTGGTAGTGAACAAGGAAAAAGGAAAAGCAAGCATTTTTACTAAATGCAAACTATAGACCAGGCTATGTGCTTAAAATGATCTAATTTGCTACTCTCCACAATCATGGGAGGTAGATACTATAATTATTTCTATTTTATAGTTGAGAAAACTGAGAACTGAGGCAAAGATTAAATGACTTGACTGGAGTTACTTAAATTTCTAAGAACAAATGTGAACTCAGATCCTCTTGACTCCAGACCAGTACCCTATCTCCTGTGTCACCTAGCTGACAGATATACAGATGGATGATAATTAGTGCTTGGAAAGATGGATAGACAGGGAGACAGATTGACTGACCAACCAACTGACAGACAGACAGACAGGTAGATAGATAGATAGATCAATAGATATATGGCCAGCTGGATAGATAAAATAAAGCATTTATTTTTATACACACCATAATGCCTGTGATAATTCATAGAGATAGAAATACTAGCAAAAAAGAGAAGCTACATTCTCCCTTCAAGGAGGTTGCATTACAATGAAAGCACAAAAAGAGGCTATTAATAGGAGAGGAGTAGAGGAGAGATTATGTCCTTGGGACAAGATAAGGAGAAAGAGAAAGCCATATGCTAAGTCAAGCAAAGACTTATTTTGAGCTAGAGACTCACTAATCCTGGGAACAGATCACAAAATGGAGGTATCTCCAAGAAGTGGTGACATGGTGGATAGAGCACCGGCCTTGGAATCAGAACAGGAGTTTGAATTCAGCCTCAGACACTTGCACTTACTAGCTGTGTGACCTTGGGTAAATCTCTTAACCCTGACTGTCTCACAACCAGGGCCAACTTCAGAAATCCTGATTCCTATCTGGTCACTGGATCCAGAAGGTTTTGGAGGAGAAAGTGAGTCTGGTGACAGCAACCCCCCACTTATATCCAAATCATGTGCCTGGAATGGCACATCACCTCCATGATATCATGATTTTCGATAATGAAAAGACAAAAACATCATCATCATCATCCTCATCCTCATCCTCATCATCTCCAAGGAGTGAAAGCTATAAATAAGTAGGGGACAAAGTCCCATGGATATAAAGTATAAGAGTTAATAACCTGTACTTTATGTCAAATAAAGACACATTTCTATTTTTAATGCTGAACAATAAGAAATGCAATTGCATCAGACATTGATCTTCTCATGAGTGTTCATGAGTAATATAAAGAAAAGAAATATAAAGTGTTTAAATACAAGGTAGTTTGGGAAGAAGGGCATTAGTAATTGGGAGAGGAATATAGGAAGATTCATGCAAAAGAAGATGGTGGAGCTGAGTCTTGAAGGAAGAGAGGGAATTCATGAGGTTAAGATTATGCAGAAATACATTCCAGGCACAGGAGATGATTAGTATAGACACATGGAGACAGGAGGAGGAGTTGTCATGTAGAAGGAAGACATTTTCGCTAGATTATTAATGTTGAACAGTAAGTAATAATCTCCTAGTGAGATTGGAAACTAGGTTGAAGGCAAGCAACAAGCATCTGTTAGATATAAAGTATTAGGGGCGGCTAGGTGGCGTAGTGGATAAAGCACTGGCCTTGGAGTCAGGAGTACCTGGGTTCAAATCCAGTCTCAGACACTTAATAATTACCTAGCTGTGTGGCCTTAGGCAAGCCGCTTAACCCCATTTGCCTTACAAAAAAAACCCTAAAAAAAGATATAAAGTATTAATTATTATGTATCCTAAGCATTTAGTAAAGTACTAGAGAAACAAATAGAAGAAAAAAGATAGTTCCTGCTCTCAGAGAGTTTACACTTAAAATAGTCTTCTTTTAGTTTTTTAATTTTTAAATGTTTTTTTTCTTGATGCATTTTGCTTACTTCACCATTTTCCTCTCTTTCCCAGAGAGCCATCCCATACAATTTTGTTTTTTTTTTGAAGGAAATAATATTTATTTTTCCAACTACATGCAATGGTACAATCAAGTTTTGTTAGCTTTTGAGTTTTACATTTTTCTCTCTCCCTCCTTTCCCTCCCCTCCCCCATCCCTTGACAGAAAGCAATCAAATATAGGTCATACATGTATAATCCTGCTAAACATAGATGCATATTAATATGTTGTGAAATAAAAATCAAATCAAACAGAAAAAATTAGAGAAAAAAATCATACCTAAGACAACTTTAAAAGTTAAAGATAGGGGCGGCTAGGTGGCGTAGTGGATAGAGCACTGGCCCTGGAGTCAGTAGTACCTGGGTTCAAATCCAGTCTCAGACACTTAATAATTACCTAGCTGTGTGGCCTTGGGCAAGCCACTTAACCCCATTCACCTTGCAAAAAAACTAAAAAAAAAAGTTAAAGATAGTAAGCTTTGGTCTTCATTTAAACTCCACAGTTTCTTCTCTGGATATGGATGGTATTTTCCATTACAAATCCCTTAAAATTGTCTTGGATTATTGTACTGCTGAAATGAACAAGTCCATCATTGATTATTACCCCATGTTGTTAATATGAATAATGTTCTTCTGATTCTGCTCATTTCATTCATTATCAATTCATACAAATCTTTCCAGGCTTTTCTGAAATCCCATTATTCATGATTTCTTATAGAACAATAGTGTTCCATCATATGCATCTACCACAATTTGTTCAACCATGCCCCAATTGAAGGGCCTCCCTTCAATTTCCAATTCTTTGCCTTTACAAAAAAAAGCTGCTATGAATATTTTTGTACATGTGCTATTTTACCTTTTCTATGATCTCTTCAGGATGTATCATAAATACACACACACACACACACACATATTTCTTATCTTCAGGATATAGTAGTGGTATTACTAGAACAAAGGATATGCACATTTTTATTTCCCCTAGAGCATAATTCCAAATTGCTCTCCAGAAAGGTTGGATCAGTTCAAAACTTCACCAACAATGCATTAGTGCCCCAGTTTTCCCATATTGATGCAACATTATCATTATTCTTTCTAATTCTATTGGCCTATCTGAGAAGTATGAGGTGGTACCTTAGAGATATTTTAAATTGCATTTCTCTAATCAATAATGAGTTAGAGCAATTTTTATATGATTATAGATAGCTTTGATTTCTTTGAGAATTTCCTTTCCATATCCTTTGACTATTTATCAGTTGGGAAAACTAGTAATTTTTAACAATAAAAAGGGGGGAGAAATCAGCATTATCTCTTTAACATATTGGAAAAGTCTGAGAATATGCACTATATCATGGATTCTCTGGAATAAAGAATATGAACATTTCAGTCACTTTATTTACATATTTCCAAATTGATTTCCAGAATGGTTCTATTGATTCACAGCTCCATCAACAATGTACCGATGTGCCTGTCTTCCCATAGCACCTCTGACATTGATTATTTCAATCTTTTATCTCTTTGTCAGTTTATAGGTTATGATTTGAAATTTCAGGGTTGTTTTGATCTCTGTTCCTATTATTAATGATTTGAAACATTCTTCATAGTTGCTATTAGTTTGTAATTTCTTCAAAAACTGCTATCTATTGAGAGATGATTAAGGGGAACAGAGAATAGAGTATCAGATTTGGGGTCAGGAAGACTAGAGTCAGGAAGAACTGAGATAAAAATCTGGCCTCAGATATTATCAGCTGTGTGACCCTGGGAAAATCACTTAATTTTTGTTTTCCTTAATTTTTCATTTGTTAAATGGGGCTACTTCCTCTTACCTCATCAAGATTTTTTTCCTATTCAACTTCTATCCTTCTTATCCTAAGTGCACTAATTTTGTTTGTGCAGAAGCTTTTCAGTTTCCTATAATCAAAATTGTCTATTGTGTCTTTTGAAATTGCCTCTATCACTTCTTTTGCTAAGAATATAATCTACATTTTTTACTATTATAAACACCCAAATTAACTACAAATGATATATGAAGGAAGATACTATCTGCAGTCCTAGAAATAGCTGTTATATAGAAGTCTGTTTAGAATCACTTTTTCACATATGTATATGAACATGTACATATGTCTGTGTTTGTATCTAGATATATACACACAGGATCACACATTTTTGTCAAATTGTAGACATCTCTAGAGTGGAGGGAGGAGGGAAGAAAAGTTGGGGGAAAAAAGAAACCTACATGATAATATTATATATTTAAAAAGAATAGCAAGTGAACATAACAGATTTGCAATTTCATGTGCAATCATCTTTTCATTTCTTTTTTTAGATTTTACTGTTATAGAAATGCTTGTTTTATTCCATATATTAAAAAGAAAATAAATTGAAATTTTACAAAAGAATATATCTCACAGCTATAGCTGTGAAAGGTATATGATTTGCTCTTTTAATTTTTTTATAGTTTGATCTTCAGTAGCAAGGTAATGTATCCATTTAGAATCCATTGCAGTGTGGTCTAAGGTGCAGGTCTAAGTCCAATTTCTGACAGATTGACTTTGATTTTCCCAGAATTTTTCAAACAAAGCATTCTTTCTCGAGTAATTTATATTTTCCACTTCATTGAACACTCAGTAATAGACTTTTATTGTTTCTGATTTTCTCTTGTCTATCATGTCTCTCTTTTCTGTTTCTCTGTCTGTCTCTGTCTCTGTCTCTGTCTCTGTCTCTGTCTCTCTCTCTCTCTCTCTCTCTCTCTCTCTCTCTCTCTCTCTCTCTCTCTCTCTCTCTCTCTCTCTCTCACCAGTACCAGCTGGTTTTGATGGCAGATGCTTTATTACATAGTTTGAGTAGTTTGAGGTCTGAAAGTGCTATTCCCCTCTATTCCTTATCTCTTTTCATCATTTTCCTTAGTAGTCTAGGCATTTTGTTTTACTTAATGAATTTTATTATTTTTATAACAAGTTCTATAATCTATCCCTTTAATAATTTGGTATAGCATTTCAGGTATTTCATTTTTTGTATTTTGTATTGTCTTTTTTATTATTTTTGGCATAACCCAGTCAGGTTCCCTGAATATTCTACAGTTATTTAAATTTTTTACTTCTTTAAGAAGCTCTTTATAATTGAATCTACACATCTTGTATACTTTGGTAGATTGATCCCCAAGTACTTTAGGAATTTTGTAGCTATTTGGCATTGAATTTTCCATTCTATTATTGCCTCCTAGATTTCCTTGTTATTTTATACTATTGTGTTTTTTTTTGTTTTTTTTTTTTTACTATTTTGTAGTTTCTAATTCTGGTGAAACTTTTAATTATCTCAATTAGTGTTTTTGCTTATTTCCTAAGATTTTCCAAGTAAACTCATCATCAGCAAGTAGGCATAGTTTTATCTTCTCTTTATCATTCTTTGTACTTTCAATTTCTTCCCCTTATTCCTTTTGCTGGTATTTCCAGAACAAAATCAAATAATAATGGATAGTTGTTTTACTCCTGTATTTATTAGAAAATATTATAGAATATTTTCATTGCATATGATGCTTGCTTTTGTTTTTAGAATAATACTTATCATATCAAAAGGTCCCTCTATACCTACACTTTCTAGAATTTTTATATAAATTAGTATTATACTCTGTCAAAGGATTTTTCTATATCTATTAAGACAATCATGTGATATTCAAGCATCCTTGCATCTCTGATATAAATTCAATTTGATCACAAAGAATAATTTCTTAAATTATTTTAAATTGATATTCATTAATATTAGTTTATAGTTCTTCTGTGCTTTATCCTTCCCTGGTTTTAGTTATTAGATCTGTCTCATAAAAGGTAGGGCGGTTTTCTTTTCAATTTTTAAGAATAATCTGTACAGCATGAGTACTAATTGTTCAAAAATTTGATAGACTTCTCCCATGATTCTATCATGACTAGAGTTTTGTCTTGGTTACTCATTTAAAACTTGTTTTATTTCATTTTCTGAGATTCTGTTAATTAAGATATACATCTGGTCCTTTGTGGCTTTTGGTATTTTATATTATTGAAAACATTCCTTTATTTCTTTTGTTCCTCAATTTTGTCTGCAAATAAATATGTATAATATGTTCTGATTATTTTTAATTTCTTCTTGTTGGTTGAGATTTCATCTTACTCATTTGCCATTTTGTTGATTTTATTTTTGT
Organism: Macrotis lagotis; assembly: GCF_037893015.1. NCBI lineage: Eukaryota > Metazoa > Chordata > Mammalia > Peramelemorphia > Peramelidae > Macrotis > Macrotis lagotis. Next base: position 598,937,838 of record NC_133666.1, on the reverse strand, counting down.
TTCCTTCTTTTAAATCTAATTCATTAAAATAAAATAATTTTATTAGTCTTTTCAAAGAATCATTCTCAAGTTTTATTATCATGTCTATAATCTTTGGGCAAAGGATTCAAGCTTATTTCTCCTCTAATTTTAATTTTTTTATACTTTTATACTTTTTTATACTTATTTTAGATTTATTATTATTAATTATATAATTTTTAAATGCACATTCAATTTATTACTCCTTTTTTTTTCCTTTTTTGTTCCTGCAGTTATTCTTTCCACATTGACAGAGCTAGGGGCTTGGTGCCCTTCTGACCTGGAAAATCCACATAAAATATGTTGGTCCTTTCTTTGTACCAGAGAAGATGTCTTGAATTATTATGATATTAAAAAATAAAAATACATATGTATAACACACATATATAATATCTTGGATGCCTTCTTTTTAGTTAATATAAATATAGTAAACTATTTTCAGGTATATCATGTTGGGCTGCCTCTAAAGATCTTTTGCTTTTTGAAATACATTATTCGATTCTTTTCTATTTTTGCAGTAGGTATAGAAGAGTCTTATGTTATTCGAATTTCCTTTCTTTTCATTTGAAAGTCTTTCTCTGTGCTTCCAGAATTCGTTGTTAGTGGAACAACTAAATTTAACCATCATATATCTTAGAGTTTGCAATACTATTTTGCTGTAGGTGATCTGTGGATTTTTGGTTTTCTTTGTACTGAAGTCCTGGGCAGTTTTCCTGAATTACTTCTTATATTATAGTTTTTGGACTTGTGTTCTTCTGGCAATCTTAGAATCATTACATTTTATCTGCAGATCTTGTCTTTGAGACGGGCATGTGTTTCCATGGAGATAATGCTTTCTTTTAATGTTATTGCTTTTTTCTTCTCTTCTTTCAGATTGTCCTTCACTTTAGTGCTTTTGTGTTACCAGTTAGTAATTCTCTCTTTTGTTTCTCTGGTGAGACTGGTCACCATAGTTACAAGTTCTCTTTTTTTATTTTGTCATTTATTTCTGCTGACCAAGTCTAAATTCTGCTGTCAAATTCTTACTTGTCTTTTAAAATATTGAGGAAGGTGTTGTGGTTCCATGATCTTCTGGGAATCCACAGGATCCTCTGCTTCATTAGGGATTGTTTTATTTTCCTTTATCTTGCAATATTATATTTATATATATCTGAACTCTTTGAGCTGATCTGTACACCATATTCTCTTTCGCTACTAATATCTTACCTGTTGATTTACCTACTTATAACCACAGTCTGTCTTTTATTTCTCTTGATCTTTGGTAATTTTACTCTATTCATCTTTATTTTTCCCCATATTTATTGCTCACTTTCTGAATCACTCTGTTTTGATAGTATGTTTCTCAGGGAACTGATTTGCAAACATTTCAGTCTCCTCTTATGTTGGGCAACTAACTCATGGTTCACCAGCCCTGGTCTCCACCCCAAGTGACATGGGGCAGACAGAACTAATCCCAGTTAAATGCAAGGTCCTTTCCCATAGAAGTAGTGCAGAATTAGTACACATATAGCCACCTGCAAACATGCACACATTTGTTTCTCAGTTCTGTGAGCTTTGCTGTGACATACATCATTACTACCATATGGATATCACAAAGTAAACAAATTTAAGTGTTAGGAATTCTTTTGCATTAGTTCATCAGGGATTTTTATTTTGTTTGGATTTTGGTGTCTGAGAAAGTGGAAATAACTAAAATTGTTTTAGTTTTCATACATGAGTTCTAGTTCGAAGAAGTTTGAGAATTCTTGAAGATTGGAGGAAAAGTCTAATCCACCACATTGTTGCCTACAAAATCCAAAACTGGGAGCTTGCATTCCCATACATAGAGATAATGTAAAAAGGAAATTGAAAGGGGATGTGTATGGGGAATGCTTATAGGTAAAGATGAGATACAGGATGATGACAATTTATGTATGTGTGTGAGTTGGTATCAAGGAGTGGGTCATATGAAATAAGGATAGTGAATATTTGGGAGTTTAAGGAGTTTGAGGAAGCATCATTGTGGATGTTGAAACCCATATAATATGGAATCAGGAGATGGAGAGGAGAAAACAATAATGATTCAGGTGTGAACTACTAGAGAAAAGGAAAAGATACTGGAGGCTGATATACAATAGTCACCAAGAGATGAAATGGATGAAAAAATTTAATTGAATGAACTTCAAAGGAGGAAAGGTTGCTGAGGGATGGCCAATAAGGGAAGAATCTGGAATTGGTGGTGGAAAGCAAGTAATATTCTGATTTCTCTTTTAGGAACAGTGTTTCTAGAAGAGTGGGTGACTGTGCCCCCAATGTTAAAGAAATGACCATGGTTCTAGTGTCTTTTAGCCAGAAGGTTGTTTTAAAGATCAAATGGGATCACATATCTGAAAATGCTTTAGCATAGTCAAAAACAGAGTATACATGGAACATGATCTAATCAGAAGTCTCTCCATTTCCTTATTTCTTCCACTAAGATTTCTTCCTTCCTTTCTTCCTTCCTTCCTTCCTTCCTTCCTTCCTTCCTTCCTTCCTTCCTTCCTTCCTTCCCTCCAAGATTCTATTTTAAAAATAACCCTCCTATCAATTATGCCACATTGTCTTTTTTCTTTTATTTCAAATCCTCAAAGTTACATTGAAACTGAATACAATCCAACTCTCTAAATCACCACCCATAGCCACCATGTCATCTTTCTTAAAGAGCACAATAATCCATTTTTCTGAGTTCCTATTGTAAAGCAGAACTTCTCAATTTTTTAATTTCCAGGACCACTTTATACTTTTAAAAATTATTGATAGGTTCTTTCCTCAAGAATTTTTTTCTTGATATAGGTATTTACTGTTTTTATTTTAAAATCTTAGTATGAATATTGACTTATTATAATATGATTATTGACTTAGAGGATATTTTGAAATGGTTTTGACATTCTACAAGATCCCTAGATCACATTTTGACAATCTCTAATTTAAGAGATAAGTTTGTGGTGTAGATAGAGTGACCTTGGAGTCAATAAGATCCGAGTTCAAATCCTAAGATGCTCTCTATTCAGTTAAGCAAGCCATTTGTTATTGTCTTACAACTTTCAAATTTGTAAAATTAAGTTCTTGGACTTTGTGGATCCATTGACATTCCCTTCTAACTCTAAATCTAACATTCTTTGAACCTTTTCCACTTGTATAAAAATTTAATTCAACAGCCATTTTGTTAGTTTAAAATATGTAGTTAATACTGTTAGAAACTGAGAGTTCAAAGATAATAAACAATCTTTGGAGAGTATACAATATTTTAGTCTAAAGAGGTCCTAAGACTAAAGGTTCAAGCTCTAAGGACAATATTGTAAAAAATCATAAAATTTTGAAATAATTAAAGAATTCAAATGAATTCAAGATATTCAAAAGAATTCAGAGACCAAATATAAATTCAGAAGACCAATGAAAAATGCTATTTCCTGAAAAGTAGCCTTGTATGTCAATAGTTTAAGATGAATGTGGGAATATGCTTTACTTAATTACTTGATTATATATATATATTATATATATGTATGTATATATATATATATGTAAAAGGTGCTTTCTTTTTCTTCTTCCTCCCTTACAATTCAAAGGTGGAGGTGGGGAGGAGTTAGGAAATAAAAATAAATGCTTGTTAATTAACCAAAAAATTAATAAAACAGGCCATATTTTCCTGATAGAATGTAAGCTCTTTGAGAGCAGGGAGTAAGTCATTTTTGTATTTCTATACAAAATATGCTCAGAAAATAGTAGTGTTGATTCATTTCTCTAAGGATTCAGTTTTCTCATCTGTAAAATGAAAGATTGAAGGTACCCTAACTATAATTTAATTCGATCCCTTCATTTTATAGATGAGGGAACTGAGGCCTAGAGAAGTTAAGGTAATGTTCTAGATGGCAGAGGTAGTAAACAATAGAGCCAGGATTCAATTCCTAGGTCATTCATCAACAAAGTTGTTGCTAGTTCTACTGCACCAAGCTCCCTACAAGGTCCAGATTCTATTCAACAAGAATTTGTTAAGCATCTTATGTCTAGGGCTCCGGATAGACAAAATCATAAACAGAAAAAGGGTTCCTGTTCTCAGGATTTTACGTTCTACGTTCTATGAACTTTCTCCAGTAGTTCAACTACTTTGTTCAGCTATGGCAAGGATTTAGATTTCTTATGCAATCTTGATCATTGAATTGTATGTGCTCCGGTCATAACACCCATATATGAAATCAATAGGAGAGGACAGTCTTTTTGGTCACCATAATCCGTTTTCTTCTTCTTCCTCCTTTTTCTTTTCTTCTTTTCTCCTCTCTTCTTCTTGGTCCTCCTCCTCCTCTTCTCTGCTTCTTTTCTCATCTTCCTCTCCATCCCTGTGTCTCTCCCTCTCTTCTCGGGTCTCTGTCTTCCTCTGTAACTGTTACTCTCTTCTTTCCTCTCACTTTCTCTCCCTCCTTAGACTTAATCTCCTTCCCCCCCCCCCCCCCCCCCTCCCTCTCAATTTGCAACCTCTGGTCCTCTCCACACCCTCCCAGTGGCTTTGCAGGGGTATGCAGCGCGCAGCCGCAGACTTCCCTCCCGGTTCAAGATCTCCGCTAGCTCTTCTCTTCTGTCTGGAGGCCAGCTGGACGGCCAGGGACCGGTTCTAATGAGACCGGGAGCCTCTCGGTGCCCGGCGGGACCTTCTCCTGGAAGCCTCTTGCTGTTGTGGGACTTACCGAGCCATCGGGGCCGGGCAGCAGGGGTTGCGGTGGGGAGTATGGGAGGGTCAGGCCGGGCCGCAGATGCGGAAGAGTTTAGTTTGCTACGGACAGGCACAGGAAGGGGTAAGAGGGGTGGGGTAGGACTTGTCCGATGGTCACCTGAAA